>NC_060277.1:1605414-1731428 GCF_021613505.1 Equus quagga
GCAGCTCAGCCAATGAGAATCGCTGAAGCTCAGCCAATGAGAAACGCTGCAGTTCAGCCAATGAGAAGTTGCTGCTGCCCTGACCTGCTACCATCTCCCAAAGGGCTTTCCTTTAGAACAGCCCCTCCCTACTCCCCCTTTTTCTCTATAAAGGCAGCTCTCCTCCTTTGTTCTCTGGATTTGCCTATGGTTCACCATGGCATGTGCATCCCAAGTTGCCATTCTTTTGGTTATTCCCGAATAAACTCATGTTGAGATGAAATGGGCAAATTTGCTTTTTAAGTTGACAGTGTGTGTATATAGATGGCCTTCTCAACACACAGATTATAAATATATTCACTTATATTTTCTTCTAGCCCCTTGAAGAGGTCGCTTTTTAAAGATTAACGTTGTCCTACAACCGTCACAGGTGTGGCTAAAAACAGCCCGTATCAGTCAAGGAGAGAGGGCGTCCCTTAACCAAACCGGACAGAAATACTACTAAGTTTAAGACCCAGGTTTTTCAATAATTCTAAGGATAGGGGAAAAGCAAAATACCAGGCTGCTAGAGAGAGGATTTCACAGATGAAGAGCCGGAGGCCAGGGTAATTGGGTGACTTGGCTGGAGTCACAGTGTCATTAATTGATGAAACCAGTTGGAACAGTGGCCACCTGGCTTCCAAGTCTGCGCGCCACCTCCTGTAACGTCCCTGAAAATCCAGGTCCAGTCGCTGCACCCCGCACCCACGGTTCTGGGCCTCGCTCGGTTCATCGCCGTGTCCGCGCATCCCCGGGTGTCCTCGTGGCCCCTCGCCCTGGCAGAGACCTGAGTCCCTGTGGACGCCCGCCTCCCGGGAGTCGGGGGGTCTGGTCGTGCCTGCTGCTGTTGTACTCTGGGCTCAGGAGGCGCCCACTCCCGCCCTGGTCTCGGCGCCCGGGTCTCGCCCACCTGCAGGGCCCAGGGCCGAGTGACCGTGCGGGGCCCCTGGGTCTAAGTGCAGGAAAACCAGCTTTTTCCTTCTCCCACTTTCTCCCTCGCCCTTTCGCCGTGTGCCTTGCTTGCTAACTCACGTCACACCCCACGGGCCCAGGGGTGCGCGCGGGGCCAGCACAGGAGCCCGCGGCCCTCCGACCCTGCCCGGGGCCTCGGCGCACGGAGCATGCGCACTGGCGGGTCTGCCGGCCCCCCAGGGGTGGGGATGGTGGTAAGGGGGGCTACGCAGGCCCCAGGCCACTGTCACCTTTTCCTCCTCTCCTCGGCGCCCGGCCCACGACCACGTGGTTGGCATCAGCGCCGCAGCCACCGGTAAGACGCGATGCCCCGGCGGGAGGTCGGCGGGGGTGCAGGGCACACCCGCTAAAGACCAGGAGGACGTCTCCAGGACTGCCTTCCATGTGTTCCGAGAACCCGTGAGCCCGAGCCTGTCATTTAGACGCAACTTGAAGATGCGAAAACAAATCCCCCGGGCCTGTGTTTGCACAGCTCGACAGCTCCGTTTATTTAGCTCAAACAGATGAATAGCTTTCCAGAAATACGCAGAAGAGCGCTTCCGGCCTGTGCACGCGTAACGATGGCAGCGGCACATCGCAAAGGGAGGAGCTTCGGGTGGCATTTGCTAATGAGCTGTGCTTGCGGAGAGAAAGCAGAAGGTGGTTAAAATAATGAAAGTCAACGCAAATCAGAAACCTTCTCCCTACCTGCTTTGTTTTGAGTTAACCCTGGATCAGCAGTTCGGAGTATGATCCAGTCGGCGCCCGCAAGGAGCGGATTATACCGTTTAATGACGAAGGCTGTCTCGGAGACGTTTTTGACTTCCCATTTAATAGAAATCATGTACACAGGATACTTTCATAATTGTGTGAATATAGCATTTGCTTTCTCTTTCATAAAGATTTGTGTTAATGAGATAAATACATATGCCTGAGATATTTAGAAAGCAGAATTTCTACAAATAGGCAGGTGAGTTATGCAATTCTGGAGAGCCCTGCGCTAAAAGAATATGAAACTGATTTTCAAGTATTTTCTTCAACTTTAAAGGTATGTATTCAAAATAAGTTAACAAAAGAGTTTCATGAACTTTGAATTCAAGCAAAGATTTAAAAATTAATTTTATTTCTTTTCATCTGTTCATTCAAAGACAGTTTTTAAAACTTAGCTTAACTGCTTTTCCACCCAGCTTAGGTGATTTTCAATTCTGCTGATAACAGTGGAAGCCTCATAGCAAACGTTTCCCTGAATTACACAGACCTGTTGAATCGCAGGTGAAGAGGCTGGTGGGAGAAATGGCCTGTTTCTGAATGGCACTCAAAATGTTCGTGTGTGTTACACACAGAATAAAGGCTACCCACAGAATAAAGACCCTTAGCAGTTTTGAAAGCGTGGAGAGACAGTATACTCTGGTTGAAAGATCACTGACTGCATGGTTCCAGCTGCAGGGACATTTTAATTTAATTTGAGAAGAGTAAACAACATCTCTGCTAAAAGAGTGCTAATGACAGAAACCAGGCACACGGAGTCAGCCTACCCAGTCTTTATCTTAAGTCCTCTCTCTTTCTTCCAAATTGTACTCTTTCTATCTCCTAATCTTGGTTTGTTTTGTAAACCTCTCATTCTAATCTTACTCTTAGTTCCTTTCTTGATTGAAACTCTAAACAAAAATCAGCTCATCCAACACACACAAGACAAAAACACTGGATTCTAAGTCTTGTGCTCAGGAGGATGAGTCAATGCTCACTTTATACACAGAGGGGCCAGCCACTGTCAAAGCGGGAAGTACTTCTTTCGTGCCCTGTCTCCCTACTTGGCTGGTGTTGCCGTAACCTCGGGCCCTCCAGGACCAGTTCAACCACCCCATCTTATCAACGGAGCCTTTCAGAGTTGTCTTTCAGGAACTGAGACCCCCTCAGTCCGGTTGAGACCACCACCTTCTCAACTCGGCCTGCACAGATGCTCAATAAGTGACCTTTTAGACATCAAGGAGCTAAAAACTCCACCCTCAGATCATGGTAATGCTGGCATTTTGTGAACATGCGTCCTATGAAGAGGCATGAAGCTTGACTACGCTTGCGAAGATCATCAGTTACCTCCTCACGTCTCCTCACCTCCAATCACCTCTCTCCACACTTCAGACTGCCCTGCCCCTCATCCCATAAATTGTGCCCCCAGCCCTGGGTCGGGGAGACAGATCTGAAGGCACATGCCCCCTGTCTCCTTGCAGATGGGCTCCCAAAATAAAGCTACATTTCTTTCCCCAAAAGCTGATGCCATAATAATTGGCTTTTTTTATGTGCATCCGGCAAGAGAAACCCAGTATCGTGCAGTAACACTGCCTTCCCCCCACCACTGCACTATCTACGCCGCACTCCCACCCTTGTCCATCCCGTCCTTCAAAAGAGTTCTTAACATCTCTTTCATTAACATTCACCATGCCCTGTCCCCATGGTCCTCAAAATGGGCACAGCTAGTATTATGGGAATCAGTTCCCATGTCCTCAGCATCCATGTGGGCTCTTTATTAAACCATCCTACCTGAGAAAGAGCGTGTGGTCCTGGTGTCCTTCTGGTTCTCTGTTCCCACCTCCCCTTTCACTGGCACTGTTCTCACAGGCACACCTGTCCCCTGTCAGGACTCTCTACAGTGATTACCAGAGAGTTTCAAACCCTCCGAGGCACCCAGGATTAAATCAATTTGAAATAATGGTGTTGCTGTGGAGACTGCAAATGACGCTAATGACTGGCTAACAAATCCTTCTGCAAGTCAAGTGGCTTCTGATTCTTTTGAAAGAAGAGCTGATAAATCAATAAAAATAATTTTTCACAATAGGTCACTATGTGATTTTGTTAGGATATATCTTGGAGAAATGAATGGCTTTCCTACAGCAAAACTCTTTCCATTACCATCTACTTGTTCAGTGAACAAAATTTCTCAACACATCTATAAAAATAACAAATATAATGAGAATTGGAGCTGAACTCTGTCTTTTTTCTGACTGTAAGTAATATTCATCCATGCATGCAAGGAATAACATTTTAAATACCCCATCTATCTCATTAAGAGATGCAGTTCTAATAGAATTTTATTTTTATATTTAGTAATGATTACCATTTGTAATATAATGAAGTTGAGGACCAATTGAGCACTAATTGTAACAATAACTCAATTCCAGAAGGAAATCTTTTTTTTTTTTTAAAGATTGGCCCTGAGCTAACCTGTTGCCAGTCTTTTCTTCTTCTTCTTCTTCTTCTTCTTCTTCTCCCCAAAGCCTCAGTACATTGTTGTATATTCTAGTTGTAGGTCCTTCTGGTTGTGCTGTGTGGGACACCGCCTCAGCATGGCTTGATGAGCAGTGCTAGGTCCACACCCAGGATCTGAACCGGTGAAACCCTGGGCCACTGAAGCAGAGCTTGAGAACTTAACCACTTGGCCAGGAGGCTGGCCCCCAGAAGGAAATCCTTAAACACTTAAGCTCCTGTGATCAAAAAACTAACTTCAATTTATATACCTGTTGTTGTTTCAGAAAAATATTTGAGACTTTCAAGCATAGAAAACACCGGGATAAACTTTCTACCAGGGAATGGCATAGAAATATGACTTCAGAGAAGTTAAGGAAAAAGGGAGATGATGTAAAATTTCCCCTCATGTATGCCTATGTCTGTCTTATTATGGGATTTAGGCTCCATTGAATACATTGACAATTATGTATCAATTTTATTTTAAATAAAATAAGAATGGAAATTACATCCTTTCCAATTACATAAACTTCAGGTGAAAGTTTTTAGATATCGACTTAAACACATGCAAAGAACACATAGCTTTTGAAAATTCTCTGGGGATATAGAAGCAGAAAGTCTGAAGACCAGCAACCCACATTGTTCCAGTCCACACCTCTTCCTTTCCCAGCACTACACCCAGAGTGTTCCGCTTCCGCGTGGTGCGCTGCTGAAGAGAATGTGCTCTGGGGTCAGAGGACCTACGCGTCATTCCAGGGACTGGGGCCGTCCGGCGAGGAGCCCAGTTCGTGCAAGTGTCAGCCTGCCCTGCACCCTGAGCGTCTGTCCCCTTAAAGGCCACACGCTAGGTGCCTCTCTTGCCTCACCCAAGTCCTTTCCTTGCTACTGAGTGGTCTCAGCCATTATTTAGCTTCTCTGAGCCTCAATGTGCCAGTAATAAACGAGGAAAATGGTACTGCTTTACAGAGATCTCAGGAGGATTAGAGAACGCGCAGAGAATTTAGGAAAGGGGCTGCCCGCGTCACCAACCAACCAATGGCCCTGGCAACACCCAGGAGAGTCTCTGATACACCAATTCCTAAGGGGGCGGTAATCGCTGAAAGATTTACAGGGTTATCATTCCCACAAGGTTTGACGGTAGAAGGCCCTTGGGGAGGCAGTATTTTCACACACGTGCATGCACATACACACACACAGCCGGGGGGCTGGAAGGTGGGGGCTTTCCCCCTTCCTCCCCTCTGTTCTCTCCCACGGCCGCGCCTCTGCTAAAGCTGAGATGTGCCTCTCTGCGCTCAGGAATGTCCCAGTTTTTCAAAACAAACCCAGAAAGGGCAGGGAACCTGCCTTCTCTCTGCCACAAGCGTAGATGTAAGCACGTGGTCCACATAACACTTTAAACACAATGCGGTGTGACCTGACCCCGTGGTCTCCAAAAAGGCCTCGTTAGCCAGGATGTTACAACGCTCAGGGAGGTCGGCGGCCGCGTGGGTGCGATGCACGGCTCCCCGAGGAGCCTGTTAAGATCCCCTCGGCTCCAGCTCACCGCCCGCGGCCGAGGCCCGCGCTGCCTGCCCGCGCAGGTCGGTTTTCCTGGAACCCGGTCCGCGCACTCATTTCTGCAGGAGCAGCGCGGGCGGCTGGGACGGAGACGCAGGCCCGCAGAGGCTGCCCGACTCCGCTCCTGCAGGAGGAAGACGGACGCCTGGGCCCGAGGTACCCCGAGGCCGCCCCTGCCCTTAGCAGCCCTTAGCGGATCTGGAAAAGGCTCACACTTTCAGAAAGACTTCATTAAATGGTTTCAGAAAACAAAACGGAGATGAATGCAGAGAATAAAATAAGCGCACAAATGTTCTGACGCTGGACTCCGGCGTGTGACCCTGTCGGAGGGGGCTTAGCAGTTTCCTCCCCCGTCTTTGGTCTCTACCGCCTGATCCCGCCCCACAGGCAGACCTGAAAACCCCAATCTCCTCTGCTCCCAGCCTGGTTCCACTGGGGGTCCCGATCTTATGATCCATCGTTTGGGAGCCACTTCCTGGACACCTTGAGACCCTCTGGTCTAACACCAGAGACTGATTACACAGCCCTCCTGGGCCTCTCTTCTCTCAGCTTCCCAGAAGCATCGAGCGGTGCGACCGTCCCCTAATGAGGGACCAACCACTGACCTCGTCCTTCAGAAAGGGTGTCGTCCGGACCACAGGACCGAGAATACAGAACTCCCGGTAAACCGTGTCCCCGGGGGAGGGGCACCCTCGCTGACGGAGGATGGCGGCCGCAGAGAGGCCCTGGGCCCTCCCACCCCGCCTCCACGCTGCGTGAACCATCGCAGCAGTGCGGTTGAGCTTGGTCACAGCAGCTGAGGCGTTAGTGGCTGTGTTCACTGAAAAAAGGAGAAAATCAGCCTTTGGGGCATCAGCAGTAAAGCACATTTTTGATCAATCACCCTTTCATTCCCATTTTATTATTAAAACGCCTACTAAAAATGGAGGAAATCTTTGACTGGTAACTCGAAGAGGCTTTCTCTCACCCAGCAAAGAGGATTTTTGTAATCGTCCGGCATCTGCTTCCAGTAGACGCTGATTTCCACCGAGGTACAGAAGCCCCTCAGTGCGGCCGCTCCCCCTACCCAGTGACTGTTTTCAACTTAATGATTTCCCTTCATCACAAGGTCATGGAATAAACATTCTTTTCCTCGTAAATTAAGTTGCTCTTGACTCTGATATAAAACAACAAGGAAGGGACTTATTAATAAAGATAAGATTAAGTTTAGTCATTTGCCTCTGGATTTTTATCTTCTGTTCTATACCAGCATTTCTAAGGCAAAGCAGATGAGGTCAAAAACATAGCATAACTAGCATTTACTTTACTTCAAAGGAACAAAAATCTTTGTTTCCGTGGGATCGATGGGCCCCTGCTCAGCATCAATTTCCTTGTAATGGACACTCTGTCTTCTGTTACACAATTTACATTTGAAGTCCAAAGATTGTACTTTGATGCATTTCCAAAGGAAGATTCAGACAAATTGTCTGTTTTTTCTTTTAAGCGTAATATTAAATCTCATTCTGTCCACTCCTCTGGGTGCCTCTTGACGATTTTTAACAAGTCATGACCTTTGTTCTGTCCGCAGAGGTTTGCTGGAGGAGAGGAAGTTTGGAACAAGATGAAGGGGGTGTTTTCATCAGGGGAGAATTGCTCCAGGATGAAAAAGCTCACAGGAATATGTAATGTGTTTCAGAAGAATCAAGTAGGAAGAGGCATACTTGGGAGGATCCGATCCTGTGGGCGTCAGACCCGCCAGAGAGACTGTTCACGCGTGACATGTTTCAGCGCATCTGACACGGTCATGCAAGCAACGGAAAGTTATATGGTTTTTAGTCTCCAGGTAGCAGTGAAATGATGATGTGGGTGGATCAGGGGGAAAAATGAACTTCTCATTTTTATTTCAATTACTTTTGAGCTAGTTCTAGACTGTGGAGGAGTTGATAAGCTGCCCTGTTCACACACCTCACCCCCCACTCCTCCACCACCACAGGAAAGTTTTCCCAGACTTGCTCCAGCCAGCTCATCACTCTCTCGATTGCACTTATGGAGGGACCGGCACATGCGGGCATCTCGTTACGCCCTGGGAAAACAGATGAAAGAACATATTTCCCACCTCTGATGGGAAAGTCAGACAAGGAGACAAAGGATTACAACACGGAGCAGGAAGTCCACTGATGTGAGCAGGAAGCCAGGAGCCAGGCACCCAGCCCAGCGGGCGCGGGGTGTGGAGGCTGAGGGAAGCCTTCCCGCAGGAGGCGACCCCTGACTGTTCTGGAAGATGGACGGGAGTTGTTCAGGAGAGGGGAAGGACATTCCAGGCCACCCCCGCTGCCCAATCCCAGGACAGAAGACAGGGAATGGAGAAGCTGAGATTGGAAAAGAAAGCAGGGGCAATTGCACAAGTCTTGGAGGCCATACTAAGAGTTTGAACTTCATTCTGAAGGATGGGAAGCGAGCACTAGGGTTGTTAAGAAGAGAATAATCCAATTTGCATTCACAGCGTCAGTGTTGTGCAAAGGCTGTCACCTCCTCTCCAGATTGCTCAAATCAGGAAAACCTGCTGGGATAAAAGGTCAGGCTTGAGCAGTGAGTGTGAGGACAAAGAAATACAAGATTCAAGGGTATTTGTAAGAGAGAGGTACAAGCATGTTGATGCGTTGGGTGCTGGTAGTGAGGGAGAGCTAAGGCACCAGTATAGATGGTGCAATTCAGGGCTCAGGAACAGGGGCCTCACTGAGCAGGGGGAAGTGCAGGTGGTGGCAATGTGGCACAGTTGAGATGAGATGAGTTTAATCAATAGGGACATCCAGTGAGCAGTTGACACACAGATCTAGAGTCCGGGAGACAGGCAGAGGAGGAAGACACCCGTGGGTGCCCTCAGGGGGTAGGAGAAGTCGCAGGTGGGTGAGATGTCGAGGAGAGGTCTGGAGCCCTGGAGAACACCTGCATTTAAGGGACCCTGAGAAAGAGGCTAAGGAGGGATGGGCAGATGAGCAGGCGCAAACCAGGAGGTCCATGCGAAAGGAGGAGTGTGTGTGTGAGAGTGTGTGTCTGTGTGTGTGTGTGTGTGTGTGTGTGTGTGTGTGACAGAGACAGAGAGAGAAAACAAAGAGAGAGACGAGCTTCAATGATCTGTCGTCTCCCTCCTGCCTGGTGACAACTCTGGGACTAATCTAATCCAATTCTCAGGTTTTAAATAAAAAAAGAATGGTGTGTGTGATGCAGGAATCCACGGAATGCTTTATGTATTTTCCCTCTGTTACCGTCCTGGCAGTTCTACAACATGACGTCATCATAAGGTCTCCCTCTGAACTACTGAGGAAACTGAGTCAGAGACGTTCAGTGGTTTGCCCAAGGCCCATGTACGTAAACGGCAGCTGGAATTTGGGTCCAGGTCCATCTGAATCTAAAGCCCTGAGGCCCTGGAGTGAGAGGGTCAGCTACTGTCTGGGAATTCCACCCCAGAGCCTGTGTCCTTCTCGGTGACATGAAAGCTTCAGACTGGGAGGTCACAGTCACGACTCGCTCCCTCTCCCTGCCATGTGTGCAGTCAAGACCCAGGTGTGCCATCAAGGAAGCGAGCCACCTGGTAAACAGACCATATGAAAAGCCCTCTGTCTATCTTCTACACACCTGAGCACACAACTCCATTATTTTCAAACTCTAATTTAAGCAGAGGAGGATTGAGTTAGTTTTAGCACCTGAAGAGGCTGGCTTAGCACGCCCAGAGCCCATTACGCTGAACACAGATGCCCTTCCTGGCTCCTTTCAGAAGAGCCAGTCTGGTCAGGAGAGCTTCCTTCTTTCTCTTTATGCCAAGTTTCTTAGTACAGATATTTCAGTTTTAACTTTTCATGGATGTAACATACATTCACAATAGCGCACACACCCTAAGTATTCAGCTTGGTGAATTTTCACAAGATGAACACATCCATGGAACCAGCACCCAAATGATTGACTCTTTTTGAAAATTATTTGTTCTTTGTTTCCACAGTTATGAAGCGTACTTGGCAATTCGACTCTCTCCCTCACAGTGAATTTAGAAGGGCTAGCTAATTATAGCTTTAACTGTAAAACACTTTGACAAACTTGAAGTAGTTAGAGAGCTGCTTAAATTGATTATAATGTCACATGGTTTCTACTTAAATTATTTCACCTGGGAGAATGTCAAACTGTCCTCATTAACAGATCACGAAAGACATGTTTGAAATTCAGTTTAATGGAGGCTTGTGAATTTTTTAAACTATCGGCCGCTTGAATCTGAAATATTCCTGTTTAAGTTCTCTGAGTCAGCCTCCTTGCCTTCCCATAACTCTTTCTACATTGGTTTTTCTGTAGCAACGGGAAATTTTGTGTTTGAAAGTAACAGTGGTCCCCAAAACCTCCATGTATTACAAGATGACCATGTGGTCGGTTATCACTGGTCCTCAGCCTCAATTCTGGGGTCTCAGGTATTGTTAATGATGGTTTGCACAAAGCCACATTCCGATTCTAGCCATCTCCAGGCTTGGACCACCTTTCAGAGTCTGATCCTGTTCTAGGCCATTTCTGATCGGAGGCGCATGGTTTGAAACAGCTCAGTCTGACTCGTCTCAGCGCAGGAGGAGTGAGTGGGAGGGCAACTGGCCTCCTCTGAGGACCATGCTCCTACCTCCTCAAGGGGAAGCGGAGAGGGAGAACCTTCAATGTGACAAGGACTTTGACGGTGCAATCTAGAGAATCCCAGAGAGAAGAGCAAGAAGAAATGTTGCCTAAACTGTGCAAGATTTTAGCCCCAGGAAGTCTACACACATCAGCCATTGGGGTTATTCCACAACGATATGAACCGAAGAATCACAAGGCTGCTTGTGGCATGTGAAAGGGGCCTCACTGACGTGACCTCTATTGACTCACGTGTTGTGTCCAATCGTTCCAGCACAACTGGGAATTGCTGCAATGATTGGCCCACTTTCCAAGAGCTATTTTGATAAATCTAGTCACTTCACATAATCTCTGGGAAATCAGTTTTTCTTTGACTTGTTACCTGTCTGAAAGATCAGCCTCACGATCCAGATTTGTGCTATCTGTAGACAAACAGTTCTCATTCCCAAATTATATGCCTCCTGTCTTCAAGCTTAGAGACTCAGCCGAAGAATAAAGTTTAGCCCAGCTTTGGCAATTCCTGACTTCCTTCTCCCTTGGAGCAGACTCCTAGAGTTTGCAAATTCAAGGTCTGCCTTTCTTTGGCTTTGCTTCTCGAACCGGTGGATGTTCTATGTGGATTGCTAGGTCTCTCTCCATGTGCGCAGGTCTTAACCTCCCCAGGAGAACGTTAGCTCCCCCAGAGCAGGAACTAACTCTCATACTTCTTCGTATGCCCAAGTGCCTTACACAACATAATGCATAAGAAATATTTATTAGTTGGATAGCTGGTCAAGGAAAAAGAAAAAGCCTCATAGACCATATTAATGTTCTTTAAGTTTTGGAATATACTACCTAATTTTGATCTGTCATGGTAGTTGTATAAATTGAGTCTCTTTCAAATCTAAACCTTTGTTGCAGACAATAAACAAACCAGCCATCGATGAGGTTGAGTGTCACTCAGAGAGATCAACACGTTTCCTTGAATAGTTGCAACATTAGCTTCAGATGAGGACCAGTCATCAGCCTTCTTAGAAGAGGTAAGACCTTTCTCCCACGAGCGGCTAACAAAACTGGCACAAGAAAGCTAATGCTTCTCTACAAAATAGTTCAGATTATATTCTTATTCTTAGCTTTACCAATCTGTACAGGCTCAGGAAAACATCATTTTACATATCTGACAATGAAAATTATTCTCTCAGTGAAGTGCGACACCCCTCTTAAGCAACTCCATGAGATGACACGAATAGAAGGAAATAAGAAAGGTAGCTTGGGATGCGTGTAAATGAACAAGGTGGGGATTTCATTGATCTTCTCAGGGGAGACAGTCTTTATAAACCTTGAATAGTGGTATTATTAAGTATTTCTGATGCAAAATATGGATATATCTGTTTTGTTAATTAGGATGTCTGTTGAACACAAGTATTTGGCACCTCATTTAGATAATTAGCTAGTAGGGCATAGTGCACTTCTATGTTGTATATTAAGAGTGTTCAATCAGGAGAAATTCTAGCCCGCCTAGGAATGTTTGTTAATTAAAAGATTTGGAGATTTAAGTGGAGTACTGCCAGCTTTGAGAAAATCCTCAGACTTAAGCCAATAAAAATTACAGCTCTCGTCCTTCATCCAGAACTAATAGCATGCTCTGGCAGGCATTTGAATGCATCTCCGCCACGGAGAAGCAGCTCCATCGAATGGGCCACCCTCACGCCCTCCCAAAGCTGGACGACTCCTGCCTGTCCAGCTTTGCTGGTCTCCCCAAGGGCCTTTTTCCACTGCTGAACCTGAAAACAAAACCAAGTCTTTTGTCCCTAACTGTCCAGCTTACATAACAACGACTGGCCCCGGTTTGAGGACAACGTAATTTGCAAGTAAGAGACTAATGGCCAACTTAGTAAAAAGAGAAAAGGAATTAACTGGATGTCTGCGGCATAATTTGGTTTAACTATTTTGACAACAGTGTAATAGCTGGAAATTCAAGGAGGATTCTCCATGTGAAGGCTTCTTTCAAGGTCTGCCATCGAAGGCCTGTGAATTCCTTCATTAAGAGGCTTTCTTTGATTTTCCCAATGAATGTGTTTTTGAAATTTAGTTTAGTTTAAAAAATTTGTTTCAATAAGCCAAAACATATTTTCAGTGCATGAGAAGAAGTTCATGCATAAAGCCAGCACTTATGAGATGCCTGCAAGTGCTGGAAACCACCGTCACCGAGAACACAAAGATGAGCTCGTGGGGACAGAAATACAGACATTAAAAATACAGCCCAGGGTGACAGCCCTATGCTGGGTGTTGAAGCAGACCTTTTCAGACTTGAGGAAGCTGGATGGGCTCTTCAGATCTGGTAACTTTCTACCTAAAAAACTGTGTTTAGAATACTTCTATAAAACAAATCATTTATGTTTCATCAGTTACATTTTCACATTTTAACTTTAAAAGGGGCCCGCCCAGTGGCATAGTGGGTAAGTTTGTGTGCTCAGCTTCAGTGGCCAAAGGTTCATGGGTTCAGATTCCAGGTGTGGACCTACACACTGCTCATCAAGCCATGTTGTGGGGGCATCCCACATAAAAAGAGGAAGATTGACACAGATCTTAGCTCAGGGACAATTTTTCTCACCAAAAAAAAATTAACCGGGGTGTACTCCTCATTCTTAAAAAAAAAAAACAAAACCCAGATTCCTGAAGCTTTTTCACAGAGGAAAACTGAGGCCCCCTGGGTCACCATGGGAACCTGCTGCAAACATACTCCCGTGGCTTACAGTTCCCCACACAACTCTAACCTCCCGCTGCCATGGTGGGGGACTGGTAACCAGATCTGACTCCCATTTCAGCAATGGGTCAACCGGCTTCTAAAGGGAAAGACCTCCTTAAGTTTTCTTATTGAAACATTAAACTGAAGAGGACTCCTGGACCCAGAACTTCTGTGGGATTCACAAATAATACTGTTAAACATACGCACCTTTCCCCCTTGCATCTGAGTCGGTGACTATACATTTTTCTCTCTATCCTTGTTTGAGGTTCCCCTGGGCATGGCTTAGACTGTGCTAGCGCTGGGTGCGTCCCCACAGCACCGGGTGGGACTTAGACCGTGCTAGCGCTGGGTGCATACTCCACAGCATCGGGTCCCCTACAGTGTGTCCTAGACATCTTTGGGTTACCTGGTTCACACCCAACCCCAGCATATTCTTCTCCTGTCGTTAAAAAGGCTCCCATCTCAACAACAAGAAAACAAACAACCCCACTAAAAAATGGACCAAAGACCTTAATAGACACCTCACCAAAGAAGATAGGTAGATGGCAAATAAGCATATAAAAAGATGCCCCACATCGTATGTCATCAGAGAAATGCTTATTAAAACAATGAAATGCCATTACCACCTATTAGAATGGGCAAAATCTGGAACAGTGACGACACCAAATGCTGCGGAGGATGCAGAGCAACAGGAATTCTCAAACATTGCTGGTGGGAATGCAAAATGATGCAGCCCCTTTGGAAGACAATTTGGCAGTTTTTTACAACCCTGGACATATTCTTACCACACAGTCCAGCAACCACACTCCTTACTATTTACCCACAGGAGCTGAAAACTTGTGTCCACACAAAAATCTGCACACAGTGTTTATAACCTTGTTATTCATAATTGCCAAAACTTAGAAGCAACCAAGATGTCCTTCAGTAGGTGAACGGATAGATAAACAGTGGTATATTCAGACAATGGAATATTAGTCAGCACTAAAAAGAAATAAGCTATTAAGCGATGAAAAGACATGGAAACAAATGCATATGAGTAAGTGAAAGAAGCCGATGTGAAAAGGCCACACCCTGTGTGAGTCCAACCATATGACATTCTAGAAAAGGCAAAACTGTGGAGACAGTGAAAAGATAAGTAGTTGCCAGGAGCTGGGAGCTGGGAGGGATCAATGGTAACAGCACAGAGGATTTTTCAGGCAGTGAGAATATGTTGTATGATACTATAACGATGGACACGTGTCTACACACATTTGTACAAACCCATGGAATGCACACCAGAGTGAGCCCTGATGGAAACTGTGGACTCTGGGTGATGATGACGTGTCAGTGCAGGTTCATCAGTTGTAGCAAACGTACCATCTGGGGGGATGTTGATGATGGGGGAAGCTGTGCATGTTTGGGGGGGGTGTATGGAAAATCTCTGTACCTTCCCCTTAAGTTCACTTAAAACTGCTCTAAAGAAAAAGTATTTAAAAAAAAAAGAGAGAGTTCCCTTGTTTTCACTCCTTCACCCTCTCGTATGGCTCCTTCTTCCCTCACTTGGCTCACTTTCTTGCTGCCTCTTTTCCTCAGTGTCACCCTTGGACAATGCCCAGCTTCACTAAGATAACTCAAGCCTAACTTAGTGTCTGCTAACCGTTCAGACCCACATTTCTCCAAACTCTGGGTGACTGGTATCCCAGGATGCCTTCTATTGTGGGGCCCACTGTGGGAGACTGCTGGCCTCCAGTGGGTTCCGTCTAGTCATTTCCCATTTATTAGTTATATTGATCACCACCCCCAGAGGGATGACAGAAATCCTGGCACAGATATTAACTCCACAATACAGAACAAATTTGTTCATCCGCCAAGAGCTCTTTCAAACACTGTTCAAAAGATTAAAGAAAGGCCAGGACAGCTTCACCCTTCATTTTTGTCTGACCTATTTCTACCTTCTCTGTCTGAATTGTTAACAATGTTCTATATTATTTTTCAAGACAAGCATCCTAGGCAAAAAAAAAGTTTCTTTATGAACATTTTTATTGGATTGAACCGGAGCAGGCCTCCTGACAGCGTGGAGCCCCGGGCGCCCGGGCGCTGGGCGGGGCTCTTCCCCTCGCTGAGTGGACTCCAACCCGGGGGCACCAGGCTGTCCTGCCTCTCTGCCCTTTATGCAGACAACACAGCCCGTTCCTTTCCCAGCAGATCCAATTTATGGCATTTTATTTTTCAAGAACGGCTCTAGAGGGTAATCAGGCTCCCCAATCAGGCCATCTTAAAAGGAGCTTGTGGTCCACTGTAGTTTCCACTTGAATGAGAAAACTGAAGTTGTGCTTTGATTTCATGACTTTGATTTCCTTGTCACTCAGTCAACAACTATTTATTGAGTGCTAGACCACGTTCCAGGCACGGTGCTGGGCAGTGGGCATAGGAGAGCAGATAAGACAGTGGAATGCCTGCCTTTGGGCAGTGAGCCACCTGGCCCACCGCCTCCGTTTCCACCATCATCTCTCCATGTGGTTATGGAATTGAAGGGGACGGCACCTGCTCACAGAGTCATTCATTGGGTGGAGGAGGCAGTGCCGTCCCAGGGTCCCAGCCGTGCTCTGGAAGGCCTAGGTGGCATTAGGCAAAGCGCATTTCCCTTTATACCACTGCGGCGGCAGTGAGCGCCTACGGAAATGGCCAAGTCAGCGATAACGTTTATAAAATAGATTGCAGATTTCGGAAGACAGCCACTATGTGAATTGCAAAAGGTAAAACTTTTCCCCATTTGCCTACCCAACTCATTTGAAAATTGAACATTATTCCTTAAAGGAAAATAGGGACCTAGCGATTAGAACTGGGTTGCTTACCCTGGGCTGTTCTAAGGGTCACTGGGTGAAGAAGTTATCGATGAGAAAGGACGGGGGCCCTCTGGGGAACTGGGCAATCAGCATGAAAGCACGCCACACAGCCGGGCGTCTCCAACCGCGGTGGGGAGCCGCGTTAACTCCCGCTGACTCCAGGCAGGATGCTCCACAGCAGAGACGTGTAACTGGTGGTGTTTTATTAAGTGGCACAATAGATTATCAGCACTCTAGGCTCATCGTAATTGTAGGGAATCCAGCCCTGGACCAACAGCTCCTCTCCTCATTAAGATCTCTGACACAGGAAACACGCACACTCCACGTAAAGTCAAATAGCCAAACAAAAAGCAAGTAATTTGGTCCACAGTCCAGAAGTCTCTAAATTAGGTGTTCTGTATCAAGATAAAAAAAATCAAGATGATTGGGTTTTTGAGTTTTTTCAACCAGGCGTTTTGGCATCACATGATAAAAATCAAACTTCCTCTCTTCCATTGCACCAAAGGAGAAGGCTGACCCTGAGGCAGGAAGAAATCAGACACAC
Source organism: Equus quagga (assembly GCF_021613505.1). Taxonomy (NCBI): domain Eukaryota; kingdom Metazoa; phylum Chordata; class Mammalia; order Perissodactyla; family Equidae; genus Equus; species Equus quagga. The sequence continues at coordinate 1,621,901 of NC_060277.1, forward strand.
CTGGAATTATCTCAAGTAGACAGACAAAATCGACATGTGCCCTTTGCTAATATGTAATTGTCCTTTCTGTTGCATCACATTTATTTTATGGATGATTTTCAGAACATATCACCGAGGTTCATCCATTGTTACATTCTTGCAAGATCTACCCAATTAGTTTACAATAAAGAGGGACTTGAGGAAAATGATGGCTTCTTCGTTTCACTTTCGTGCTCTGAAATCTTTCATGTAGTGAAATAGAAGGGACAAATGACAAACAGACATTACTCAGATAGCCAGGGAAATCATTGTTTTGCTCTTCTGAACATAGCCGATACAATCAATGGACTCTCGGTTGGCATAAACTATGCATGAATTCTGACTCCAATTCTACTATAGAATATTGTACTCATTGAATGAAACTCTGTCAGCCATTAATGAAATCAGTGGAGAAAACGGAACAGTGGTAGTTTATTCTTACAGAGTCCTGTGCCTTCAGCGGCTCTGTCACTGGAAAGTAAAACCACGCAGTGGGTGCAGGAGCAACAGTCCTGGAGCATCACCCGCTAAAGCCGCGCGTGGTCAGGGTGAGAGGGGGAAGGAGGCAAAGGAAGAAGGCGGCAAGGAGCCCTCCAGCTCTGCCTCTGGTTTCTGTTTTGTTTTTTGATTTTGTTTTTTCTTTTGTTCTGTTGTTGTTGTTTTTAAGATTGACCCTGAGCTAACACCTCCTGCCAATCTTCTTCTTCTTTTTTTTTCTTCTTCTCCCCAAGTCCCCCAGTACATAGTTGTATATTCTAGTTGTAGGTCCTTCTGGTTGTGGCATATGGGACGGCCCCTCAACGTGGCCTGATGAGTGGTGCCATGTCCGCGCCCAGGATCCAAACCAGCGAAATCCTGGGCCACCGCAGCGGAGTGCGCAAACTTAACCACTCAGCCATGGGGCCAGCCCCCAAGTGGTTTCTTTTACTTTTTTAAACAGCTTCATTGAGATACAATTCATATACAACAAGGTTCACCCATTTAAAGTGTACAATTCAATGGATTTTGGTACATTATTGATGTTTTAAATTGTGATAAAATAAATTGCTATGGACTGAAGGTGGCCCCCCCAAATTCCTGTGTTGAGGCTCTAATCCCCAGTGCGGGGTTGTTTGGAGGGGAGCTGCAGGGAGGTGACTGGATTTGGACGAAGTTGTTGGGCGGAGGCCCATAATGGGATTGATGCCCACACAAGGGATGGAGAGCCCAGAACTCTCTCTCGGCCATGTAAGGACACAGCAAGACAGTGGCCATCTACAAGGCAGGGGGCGGCTTCTCACCAGAACCCGACCATGGTGGCACCTGGATCTTGGACTTCTAGCCACCAGGACCCAGAAATAAATGGTCGTTCAAGCCACCTCTATGGTACTTTCTTACAGGAGACTGAGCTGACTAAGACATAAATATAACACAAGATTTGGCATTTTAACCATTTTTGAGTGTACAATTCAACGGCACTGCATACATTCACAATGCTGTACAACCATCACTACTATCTATTTCCAAGACCTTTTCATCAACAAGCAGGTTTCTTCTAAACAGGTGAGTGGGCATTGTCACAGCCCCTCCATGCCCCTTCCACTGGCTGCAGCTCACTGCAGGGAGCCTGGGTGTGCAGCCCGAGGCCACAGCTGCGCTCCAGCACCAAGGGACGTGGGAGAGGGGAGGCCAGGGGAACTGCAATTCCCACCAAAGATATTTGTCCAGAACAAAATCTTTGTCTTGGTCCGTTTGGGCTGCTCCGACAAAATACTGCAGACTGGGTGGCTTAAAAAGAACAGAAATTTATTTCTCACACTTCTGGAGGCTGGCAGTCCGAGGTGGAGGCGTGGGCAGATCCAGCGGGCGAGGGCCCGATCCCTGGTTTGCAGACGGCTGTCTCCTCTTTGTCCTCACATGGCAGAGAGCAGAGGCCGCAAGCTCGCCTCTCCTCTTCTCAGGGCTCTGAGCCCATTCATGAGGCTCCCCCGTCATGACCTGGTCCCCTCCCAAAGGCCCACCTCCATATGCCATCACATTGGGGGTTAGGATTTCAACATACGATTCTGCGGGGGGGGGGGGGGGGGGGGGGGGGGGGACATGGACATTCAGGTCACACAGAGAATGACGAGGTCACTGCTTATTATCCTTTTTTCCTTCTGCAGAGGTCATACCAACACGATCGCTCATGAGCAACCTAGAAGAGTGTCGACACCCCCACAGCCTCACTGACACGGGTGTGCTCATTGTACTTTAATTTGTCTTTCTACTTAAATGAGGTTCAGGACCTTTTTATGTGCATAGGAACCATTTCATTTCCTTTGCGAAAAACTTTCTGTTCATATCTTTTGCCCATTTTTATAGAGTTTCTGGTTTGTTTTTTAAACTCTGGTGAACATGGGAACACCATGCAATCTGGTCTGTCAGATAAACTTCAGAAGATGAACCCCAGAGTTTGTGACGCCTTTTCAAAGAATGTTCGGCTAGTCTTTATCCTCAAACTAGCCCTTCTGGAAGTAATCCTTCGTAGATATAAAATCACTAATTACATTTACTATAAAGAAATATTAAAAAGAAGAAACAAACTGTTCAGAAATTGGTATGTAAGTTTACTTAATGCTTGTTGAATGAATAAATATTGAATAGGTGAATGGATGGTGTTGCAATGGAAAAAAAGTTTTGTTTCTCAACTATATTTTCTTTATGAAACAAAATTCATTATCAAATTTAAATTACATCCGTTGGGAAGCTTTTGATTGAAAGGAAAAGAATGTGCAACTACAAGTGGGCATAGGACAGGCGTTTGTCCTGTCCTCTAACAGCCTGGAAGCCGGCGGCGCATCTCAAGTCAGCAGCACAGCGAGGGCTCCGGGAGCAGGCTCGTCCCTCATTCTTCTTGGCTCCCTCAGCACACTGCCCCTCGTCCTTAGGACTGCCCATCAGGGCTGCAAAGGGCCCACTGTGGTTTCACACAGCACATCCTCCCCAAACGCACACAGAGGGGGACACAGGGAGCTGCTCTGCAGTCTCTCCTTAGCACAGAGACCTTGCCCAGGACCCCTTCCCCACACATGTGCCCGCTCACCTCCTGCAGCAGCTGCGTCACAGGCCCACCCTCGAGCCGACCAGTGCAAAAAGATGGGGGTCCACCGTGGTGGTTTTAGGAAAACAATGATTAATCCGCTAGGGGGCTGACCCACGCCCCCCTCCACCGGAGCACGCTGCTGCTTGAATTTGAACAAATTCAGATCCTGTGTTCAAGGAAGAATGGGGGTGGGGGAGGACAATCAATCTGCATTAGTTACAAAAGTTTCCACAATAACGTTCCCTCGCCACACGTGTGTGTGTGTGTGTGTGTGTGTGTGTGTGGAGAGAGAGTGTCGTGTCATGGGACAGAACACGGGCGATGCCGTCCTAACAATGGCTTTTCCACCTTCCAGGAAGTGGAGAATTATGTTGGAGGATGACTGTTCTTTTGTTGTAGAGAACAACGTTGAAGCCCTGCCAGTTACTTCTGGAGACAATAAGGGACTGGGAGGCACACGCCCGGGGGAGGGGTGACTACGGGAAAAGAGCCCATCGTGAGCAGAGGGTCCCCCACCCAGCAGCAGGCAGGGCCCAGGAGGAGACGGACAGTCGGGGACGCCAAGGGCAGGGGCCTCTGACACTGGCTTTCGAGTCTTCCTTGTCGACACTGAGATGCCCTGTGACAGTCACCGTCAAGCATCCAGTAAATCTTGTCCACGGCGTCCCAGCATCACCTGTCTATCAGCAACACCCTGTGTGCAAAAGGGGGTGCAGGAGCAGGCTAGGAAGAGCAGTCTGAAAAAGCACTTTCAGGGTAGCAAGAAGCAATCAGGCCAGAAGAGGCAAGTCCACAGAGACAGACAGTAGATCGGCGTCTGCCGGGGGCTGGGGCATCGGAGGGAAGTGATTTCTAGCCCGTACAGGGTTTCTTTTGGGGATGATAAAAACGTTCTAAAACTAGACAGCAGCAATGGTTGTACAATTCTATAAATGTGCTAAAGACTATTGTGAGCTTAAAATGAGTGAATTTTATGGTAGGTAAATTATATTTCAATAAAGCTGGTTTTTTTCTTAAAAAAAAAAAGATCAGTGCAGCAGCCGGGAGCAGGAAGTCATCAGCAACACCGAGCATGCTCAGTGAGTCCTCGGAACACTGGAGAGCTGTGCACTTACTAACGTTATCTAAGGAATGGATAAGTCATTTTATCTGAATATTAGACAAGAGATTGACCCAAAAGGCCAGAGAGCTTGGGGACACTCAAGTTGTTAGTTATAACAGCGATCGAGCCCCTTTCTTTACTCTGCTTTTCAGGGCATTTCAGCTGCTCTCCGGGTTCCTGAGGCTCCCAAACAGAAAACTATTCATACATACACACACATATGATGTTTCTAGAAATAAACTTTTATCTTCTTTTTAAACATCACTTTTTTTTTTTTTTTTGCAGGGGAAGATTCACCCTAAGCTAACATCTGTGCCACTCTTCCTCCTTTTTCTTCTTCCTTTGTCCCCCACAGAGCCCCAGTGCATATGCCAGTGTATATGCTGGCTGTAAGTCCTTCTAGTTTTTCTATGTGAGCCACTGCCACAGCATGGTTACTGACAGACAAGTGGTGTGGTTCCGCACCCAGGAACCAAACCCAGGCTGCTGAAGCGGAGTGCACCCAACTTAACCGCTAGGCCATCAGGGCTGGGTCTTCTTCCTTTTTGAGGACAGCAGAAAGGAATTGTGGACAGAGCCTGGGTCCTCCCTGAGCCCAGGAACTGCCACCCGCCATGCCCAGCCATGCCCAGCGTGTCCCACTCTGTGATGTCAGCGTGAATGCGCCTCACCCGGAGGCAGAGCAGGAAACATGTGGGCCCTGGAGCCAGACCACCCAGGATCAGATCAGATCCCTGATCCACGAGCCACCAGCTGTGTGGCCAGGGCACATTTCTTGGCCTTTCATACCTCAGTTTACCCCCTGAATGACTGGGACAATATTAATGCTGACCTATAGGAATGTTGTGAGAGTCAAATGAGTTGGTACATGCGAAACGCTTGGAGCCACACCTAGCAAACGGCAAGCACTACCATAACAAGCTTCAGGTGTTATTACTTATAACAGGGTGCAATACACAATATGCCAGTGAATCTGCGAGGCACGAATGTAGGGATCAGCTCCATTGCAAACTGAAGAGAAAGATGATAGATAAACCACGGGTTGCTAAGCTAAGCCCATGGGTGACACGCACCAGATGGAAATTTGTGGTCGACCAGGGTGGCACGTCCACCCTCTAGCTCATGTTTCACCACAGCTTGTGTGACGAAAGTCAAAACAAATGACAGAAACCCCTCTTGTGGTCCCTCCACCCCCCCCCCCCCCCCCCCTGAGACCCCCCAGTTTATGTTTGTGTCACTGGGGACTCTCTGGGTTGCAAGTGGCAGGAAACCTGATGTACCAGAATCCCAAAGAACAACACCAAAAACGACTCCGTTTTACAAAACTGACCATCTGAAGGATGGTGCGAACTTAAGTGAAAGTGGGCTTGGGACCAGAGCCATGTGAGGTCCCCAGGGCTCAGTTTCTCTCTCTCTGTCTCCTGGTCCACCTCTCTGTGCTATTTCCTTTCATTCTACCTTATCTGTCCCTGGCAGCAAGATGGCTGCAGTAGTCTGAGCTCCCCCCACCCCCCCACCGCCACCCCATCTCCTAGGATCAAGTCCAGGAAGGAAAGAATATGCGACTTCAGTCTTGCCAAAAGTCTCCTTGCCCCCCATTGGCTCTGACCAGGTCCCAGGACCATCCCTGAACCAGCCCAGCTTCCAAGTGGAGGAGGTGCTTTGACGGCATTGGCTGGAGTACCACACTGAGGGCGGATGGATGATCGACACCACCTGAGCCACTGAGCTCAGACTCGGGGCAAGGATGCTTCCCCAAGGGGGCTCAGAGTCCATTTCACTAGTTGTGCATCCTGCTGCTCCACTTTCTCCTCTGTTCTGCTCACAGGCTCTCTTCCCAAACCTGCTGTTTCATCTCAGGAGCAGGACAAAGCAGATGCGGAATCAGAAGGACTTGTTCTGTGTGTGGGGGTGGAGGTGGGGCACAAGGAGAGAGCACGGTTTCAGCAGATGCTGTGATGACGTCCAGCCTGGCAGACCGACCATGGTGTCTGGAGGTGGAGGCAACGAGGAAACAGATCAGCAGCCGCTACTCAGCCGTTCACATGAGCATTATGGATGTCATGGCAGGTATGTGGAACATGGTAAAAGAAAATCCAGAAGAAGGAAGGATTTCTGTGATGCAGAGAGGAAGCACCCCAAGACAGAGAAGGGGCAGTTGATACCATGACGACTTCCACGGCATGCCAACCTCAGCGGGCATCGCCTCTTGCTCACAATGCACTTGGACTCGAAAGTTGCCCACACTCACATGCATATGTCCCCACGGCCTGAGTGCGGGAAGACAGGAGTTACAGGGAGGGTCAGTAGCTTTAGGAGCTTTTATTTCTTTTGGAAACTTCCTTAGGAATGTCTAGTTTCCCTTCACAACTTCTATTTTTGCAGAAATTGAGCAGGGTTTTCAAAAGTCTTCGCCAGGACTTCTGGTTTCCGCGCCCACATGTAAAGACTTGGCAGTCGTTACTCTCATCCTTACAACCAGAGAAAGATGGACACACTGAAAATCAATGACTTTTCTAGAATCCATTGGAGAGCTGAGGTCAAAGGGCAAACTGCCACCCCCAAATCTGGATAGACAGGTGAATCCAGAAAGTGACAGCAGAGATCTTCCTACCTGGAGCAGAAACCACTGGAGCTATAAATTGGTAGAAACAGTTAAATGGCAAATTTTATCTATTTCTGGAGGCTGAATATGGACTATCGTGAGAACGAGAAACTCCTGGGGGCCACAGTCTTAGGGGGGCACCCACACTTTCATGCATGTGACTTCCAGGAAACCTTGGCACTCCAGCAGAGGAGGGAAAGAGTAACCATTGTGAACCAGGCCCAGAGGGGTGCTCCCCAGGGGCCAAGACTCACCAGGGCTCGTCCCACCCTGGGGGAGGGCATTTCTCCCACCTGAGGCCCCTCTGGCTGTCTCATCCAAGGGGAGGAAAAAGAAAAGGCTAAGAAACACTTGCGAAGGTCCCAACCCAGGGACACCGGCACCGAAAGTCTGAGAGGCACTAATGAGACGGCAGAGCACGCCCCTTCCTGCTCTCGCCCAGCACACCCACGGCTCCGGACGGTCAGAGCGGACCACAGCTGGGACAGCCGCAGCGTGCCAAACTCCGTCCAAGGAAGAGTCCTCAGAGAAGCCCCAAGACAACAGGGAGACGACAACGAGGACACTCGAGGAATCAGAAGCCTGGGCACCTGCAGCTTCAGCAAACATTCTACAGAACCCAACTTCTAGCCACAGTAACAGGAAATCTCACACTAGAAGCCTGTTCACCTCAGTTCCTACGGTCCCATACATCGTCTGGCTTTCAACAACAAAAATTATAATGCGTGTTAAATGGCAAGGAAAAAACGTATCTGAATAGACAAGGCAAACATGGAACCAGCCTCAGGTGTGACACAGGTGCTGGAATGATCAGACAGGGAATTTAGCAGAACTGTGATTAATATGCTAACGGCTCTAACGGAAAAGGTAGAAAACATGCTAGAGCAGATGGGTAACGTCAGCAGAGAGATGGAACTCTAAAAAGGAATCAAAAGGAAATGCTGGACGTTTAAAAAAATCCAAAACGTGGTGACGGAAACGAAGAACGCCTTTGATGGGCACACCAGCCGACTGGACACAGCCCCAAAAGACCCAGGGAGCTTGAGGAGAGGTCAGCTTGGCATACTGAAATGCAAACACATCATCAGTCAGTCAAGGACCTGTAAGCTTCACCCAGCTCTGTCTCTGAAGTGTTGCCATCAGTCACACAGACGATTAGGCCCCCTGACGAGGGAGCACTTCTGTGGGCCATGGTATTGCAGAAGCTGAGGTCACTGCTTCAGCTGCGCCCAGCAGCCCGCCAGCATGCACGCACCCTCTCAGCCGCACGGTTCTGGGCGGTCAGTAGCCCCGGCGCTTCTGAGTGGTCTGTGCTTAATTAGGAACAGAGGGCTCGACAGCTTTTAGGGGAGGGGACCAGCAGCAGGGGCTGTTGCACGGACAGATTCCAGCTGAGAAGTGGCAGGCGGGTGTGAGGCAGGGCCTGCACCCTGAAGAACTGAGAGAGGAGCTGACTGTCAAGGCAGGGACCACAGACACCCAACCGGGTACAGGGTGAGGGCATAACCTCAGAAAAAGGGCGAATGCAAGTGATCAGTGATGGGGCACTAAGACTGGGTCAGTCAAGCAACAGAGGTGATTTCCAGCTGCGTCCCTTCCACGGTCACATGCTGGAGCATCTCAGAAGCCACGTTCCTGCCTGACTCAGGCCTTGCCAGAGCCCGACAGTCAGGGTGGAGCTGAGTCTGCAGAAGGGCCCCAGAGCTCCTGACAATGGAGGAAGGATTCGGAACCCACCTGCTCATGGCCGCCCATGGCCGGGCTCCAGGCCTGACTCCCATCCTGCCCCGGGACTTACTGACTTGCCAAGCTTTTCCCAAACAATGGACATAACAGAACATCCACTTCTGATTTTCCTGGGCTTTTCCTACCCTGTCATACTTCCCCCAGCCACCTCCCCCCATAGGTGCCTGGGACAGTCACTCTTATGTGACACCTGGGCTAGGCTGTGGTGCCCAGTTGTTTGGTCACACAGTAGTCTAGATGTTGCTGAGAAGACATTTGTTAGACGTGATTGATATTCACAATCAGTGGATTTTGAGTAAAGGAGATTATCCTCCATCATGTGGGTGGGCATCATCTAATCAGATGAAGACCTTAAGAGCAAAGACTGAGGTTTGCAGAAGCAGCAGCAGTTCTGCCCCAAGGCTGCAGCCGAAAAACCCTGCCAAGTATCCCACTGTCCACCTGCCCTACAGATTCCAGACTGGCCCCACAACTGCCAGTTCTTTAAACTCTCCCTCCCTCCCTCTCTCTCTCTCTCTGGGATTAGATATAGATTATATAGATATACATACAATCTTATGGGTTCTGTTAACATATATAGGTATATATATCATATATATATCTCTTCTTGGTTCTGTTTCTCTGGAGAACTCTGATAAAGTGCCTCTACAAATTTGTTGACAGGAAAGGGTTAATCCTTTTGCAATAAATGAAAACCCACCATTTTAACCAAAAGGGAATCTTTTCAGTGAAAACAATCATTCTATCCATTTATCTGACAGCAGTATTAACAAAAAAGTACAGAGGTCATTCAATTTTGCTGCTTTTCATTAATTCTCAGCTCCACAGAGTTGCAACAGGATGTTGCCTTCTGGCATATTGACATTAAAACTAACGCCTATTTTTAAAAAGGTCATTATAACCCCAGCCAACGATTAGCATCTGAGGGCTCTGAAACAGCTTGTAGAGGTGCCTATGGAAACCATCAATTGCCCGTGAAAACCAGTAAACCAGGACCAATGGGAAACCACAATCACACATGCTCACCAGCTTGCGGAGCCAAACTGATGGAGCTGAAACTTCATTTCTGCCTCTGCTTTTTGTTTTGTTTTGGTTTTTGGAAAATAAAGGAAAACACAGGGTGCTACCATCTGAGAGTGTCAGGAACACGCTCGCAAATAAGAGTGTCTTCACCCTCACAGTCCTCTCCTGAAGGGCTGGCGGAAGCCTTGTCCCCGGGACACCGCACTCCCACATGTCAGACTCCACAGTAACCCAAGTCGCTGGGGAGGGCCTTCAGGCACAGCAGGAGGCAGCATTTTATCTTCTTCGTAACAGTTTCCTTGACTGGAAAATGAAGAGTGCGGTGGTTGTTTTAAACTCAACTGCCATGCTCACATAGGAAGTTCCCCAAAGTGTGGCCCCTACGCACCAGATACCAGACCCCACACTGAAGGCAAACCACACAAGCCACACAGCAACAATAGAGCATAAGAGTGTCTGAAACAAATTTCTAACAATACATCTTTTTACCAGATAGACTCATACTTTATTTTGACAAATTTAAGATAGAAAAATATCATAAAGTGAATATAGCAGCTGCTCTTTTGGTAACACGGTTGGATCGTGCAGTGTGGCTGGAAGGGCGAGCTCACCAGGATGGTCTCACTCTGTTTCGGCTTCAGTGAAGGCCGAATTCTATTTCAGCCATCGCGTTTGCTTGAAAGCATACCAGACACAGTAAAACTGGTTTTTAAAAAGGCTATGGCATTCAGTAATAAATATTATAAAGCAATGAGCCAAAACAACCTTTAAAATATTTTTATAATTACTAAAAGCCAACTTTAAACTTCATGATTAAAGCTAAGAACTCATATTTTCAAAGTAGCTTTAACATTTTCTACCAATATAAAATAGAATAATAAAGCACTTATTTAAAAAAGGAAACAAGTGAAGAAAAATTAGTAAACACGGTATTTCAGCTGACTATGACAGGAAACATCAATTCAGTGTATTTATATACGTCATTTCAATAATATACTCTTTGCCCAGCTGGCCATAAAAACTGTGGTTCCATCACCAGAAACGTGCCCCTGTGTGATCTTTGAGCTGACCGGGTGCTACCCTCATCTCTACATTCCATCTTCAGAGCGGGTGGCGAGCGACTGGGTACACGCAGACACTTGGTTATGGTTATCACCATGAAAAGCTAACATGCCCAGAGTCTGCCTGGCTTGTCAAGCAGCTTCACAACCTCCTGCCTCGGCGATGCCTCGGGCAACCTCACTAAATAATTCACACAGGCGCTCTGCCGTGGATATCAGTCCGTTTCAGCTCTTTCCCTTGCTTCCCTTCCCCACTCCTCAAAGAATGAAATTGGGCAGCCCTCATTAAAATAAGTTATCTCTCACTTATAAAATAAGCATATGTACATATATACAAACACGCATTTCCTTTTCAAGGGCTGGGAAGCTCCTCATTTTCTATCAAATAATCCTTCTTCGTGTACTTGGTGCCCCGAACTAACCTCCACACTTGAAGGTAAGCATCCTTTAACGACCTCTTGCTCGCTTCAGGGCTGCCTGACACCTGCGCGCTCCGAGCCCCCAGCCGGGCTCCCCCGGGGCTGCCCCTGGCCTCTTGCCCACTCTGCCGAGCCGGGCCACCTGCTGCCTCCCCACCTGCTGACCCGATCTCTCCACCCTCCGCGGGCAGCTCCTCCAGGAAGAACGGCAGCTGGCCTCCGCTCGGCGGCGCCTCGTCGCCCCCGGGCTGCGCCCCCAAGTCCTCGTAGTGGCTTCGCTTTCTGGTCTCCAGGAATTTGGCCACACAGTAAATGATGGAGCCCAGGGTGTTGACCACGACGCCGGCAATGAAGAGAGAGGTGGGCTCCACGTCGCTGAAGGCCACCATGCCCACCGTGATGGTGGCGATGCTCTTCACCACGCCCACGAAGCTGGTGGTCACCGCCGAGTTGATGTAGGTGCAGTGCAGCGTGGTGAAGTTCATGGCGCAGCCGATCAGGATGCAGGCCACGAAGATGCAGACCATGGCTGGGTCCCTCCAGCCGGGGAAGGCCCAGGCGTAGATGGAGTCGGTGCTGGCGAAGGAGCAGACGACAAGCAGCGGGCTGGCGGAGACGGCGACGGCGTACTGCGCGGTGAGCGGCCCGTGCTCCGTGTCGGCGCTCGCCTTCTGGATGAGCACCAGGTAGGCGGCGTGCACCAGCACGGCCAGCACGCCCGTTACGTACCCCACGGGGTCACCGGTCAGGTCGCCGGCTCCTGGGGCGCCCGCGACGGCCGAGCCGGGGCAGGAAGGAAAAAGAGAAGGCAGAAGGCGTCGGGTTGGAAAGGAGCGGACTTCGCGCCCCACCTCTGCGCACCGGTACAAAGCCGGGGAGCCGCGCTCGGTCGATGCCCGGCTCCAGGCAGCAGGAGTGGCGCCTTCCCTGCGTACCCCCCGCCCCTGTCCACGACAGGGCCCCGGGGGGCGCAGTGCCCTCGGGGTGGACGCTGTGGCTTCCCGGGCTGGCCCTGAGGTCACCAGGCGCGTGTTGTCCCTGCCTCCCCGGGGTCGCCAGGAGGGAGAGGGACCCGCAGCTCCTGAATCCTACCCGGGCGGGCGCGCGGGGCAAGAGCCCGTGAGGGTCTCCCGCTCCCTGGCTCCCGCGCGCTCCCGCCTCTCAGCCCGCCCCGGCCCGAGACCCCGACCCAGCCCCGGCGGCCCCTGCGCGGCGCCCCTAGTCCCCCCGCTGCAGCCCGCGTGACCCGGCGAGGCTCCGGCCCCTCCTTCCGGCTCGGTCTGGGCTCATGCGCCCCCCACCCCCGCTCCCAGAGGAAGGAAGGGGTGAGGGGAAGACGGGTTGGGGGACCGGAAGGGCGATACGCGGTGGGGGCGGGCGGGGGTCGGCCCAGTGGGGGCTCGGAAGGAGGGGCCGGAGCGCTGGGGAGGCTCCGCCGGGTCTGGAGTCCCGTTTGCGAGCCAGCGACCGCGTTCAAGCTCCCCGCCTATCTGCCTCAGTGTCCCCATCTGGAAGTGAGCGCAAGCACCGAGCGATGCCCGCGGCCGCCGGCCGGTGGGCGGGGTGGGCGCGGGTCCCCTCACCTGCCAGCGCAGCGCCGCAGGTGGTGATGAGCACGGCGGCCAGCACCCCAGGCGAGGGCGCGCCGTTCTTGAGCACCAGGACGCCAATGAGCATGGTGACCAGGGGCAGGCAGCGCTTGAAGACCACGTACATGGGCAGGCTGAGGCCGCGCAGGGACCAGAGCGTGAGGCTGGACTGCAGCGTGGACAGCACGGCGACCCCCGCGAAGGAGCGCGCCAGGCTCAGGCCGAAGGGGGGCACGGCGACCAGCCCGAGGCGCCGCAGCAGCTCGAGGCTCAGCGCCGCCGTGGAGCTGGTCAGGCACTGCACCAGGGTCAGGAAGGAGAACTGGTAGCGGCTGATGAGGAACTTGAGCAGGATGTTGAGGGAGCCCGAGAAGACCCCGTGCGCGATGGCCACCGAGATGCCCAGCACGCGGCCCCGGCACAGCTGCCGCATCGCGCCGCCGGGCCTGCGGACGAGCGCGGGGAGGAGCGGGAGGAGCGGGCACAGAGCGGGGACGGAGCGGGAGGAGCGCGGCCGCGGCGGGTGTCGCCCAGCCGCGCGCAGGGCAGGGGGCGCCGGTCGGCCGCGGGGGCAGCTCCCGCCGGCGTCCTCTCTGCGCGCGGCTCCGCGTCCGACTGCCCCGAAGCTCGGGAGGCAGTGGCGGGGGCGGGGGCCTCCGAAAAGTGGCGGGGGTGGGGGGCTGGTCCGAGAGGAGTGGCGGGAGTCCCGGCGGCGGCGGCTTTAAGTAGGTGACGAGCTGCGCCGGGTGCGCCCCGCGGTCCCCGTCACCGAGGACGCTGGCTCCGCGGCTGGCAGCTCGGAGCGGGCCAGCCCGGCCCCCGGCCCCGCGCCCCCCGGCGGGTCTGGGGCGCCGCCCTGTCCTCGCGCCGGGCCGGCTGCCCCGCTCGCCTCTTCTTCCCGGCCCCGAGCCGGGGACGCGGGCTGGGTACCCCGCGCTCAGCCGAGGCGGGTTTTAGGAACGACAGCGCTCCGGGTCGAGCACCGGCTCTGAGCCCGAGTGACAGCGCCCCAGCCGCCCGCCCCCGAGCTCAGCGGCTCTTCCACCCACGGTCCCTCCCGGCGCGGCCGCGGGACCTGCTCGGTGGGAAGGGAAGGGAAAACGTCGGTGCCAGGGGCTGCGGGGCTCCCTGAAGCTCGCGCGCCAGCGCCCCCACATCGAAGGGACCCGCGGCCCCAGGACCCCGTGTGGGCCTGCTTTGGGGAGCGAAGGCTGCCCCTTCTCGTCCCGGCCACGCGCTCCGCGTCCGCGCTTCCTCCAAAGAGGCGCCGGGATTGCCCGCGCGGCTCTGGGGAACCTTCCGGGGGCGCCGAGGGCTTCGCGGGCTGCGGAGCCGGGGGCGGGGGCGGGGCGCACGGTCCACGTGAGGCGAAGGTGTGAAAGAAGCGGAAGAAACCGAGCCTGTGGAGCGAGTCCCCTCTCCCGGTTCCGGGGGCGCGGGGGCTCAGGGCGCTGGGGCGCCGCGGGCCGCGGGGGGAGGGGTGGGGTGGCGGCGGGGAGGGAGGATGGTCAGGAGGAGGGAGGAGGGGGACGCGGGCGCGGCGCGGGGCCGGCCGCAGCCCTCCCTGGATCCGGGGAGCAGGCGCCCCGCGGGGCCGCCGGGCCGCTCTGGGGGCAGGACGATCCCCGCCTCCCGGCTCCCCCGCCCGCACGTCTGCGCCCCGCGGGACTCGGGAGCGTTTGCTTCCCATTTGGCTAAGAGAAAAAGGAAATTCCTTTTTTCTGCAGGCGCAAGACCTCCGCGACCCTTCCTGAGCGTCGCTCCCTGCAGGGGGCCGCGGGGCCGCGAGGGGCCCGCTCAGCCGAGGTCGCCGCAGGGCCCGACGCGGTTCAGCGTTCGCGCCGCTTAAGCAGGACGGACTCGGCCCGGGTTTGGGGGCGAGGAAGAGCTGGAAGCCGCTGGCTCCCGCTCCCGCCCTCACCTCTCCTGCCCACCGACCCCCACCGGCCCCCAGCCCCACACGCACGCTCCGGTTCCCGAGCGGCTCTGCTTCTCCTCCCCACGCGCACCTCCGTGCGGCACCGCCAGCCCCGACGCTGAAGCCGCGATCCGGGCCGCGGGAGGCCGAGCAGCTCGCACCGGGGGCTGCGGCGTCGTGCGCGCTCGGCTCCTCCGCCGGGCCTCGTGGGGCCGCCGCCCTGCCCTCACGGGTGGACACCCGAGAACTCGTTCCCGAATGGCCCACGGTGCCAACTTTCCAGGAACAACACTGGAAAGCTTTATGCTGAGTCCTGTGCTCCGGCTCCCTGGGGAATGCTCGGTTTTTGTTGCTAAAATCTCTGGTTATGCACTATTGGCTATTTCAGGGACTGTGTTTTTCAAGTGTCATGCTCTTTCTTTAGGAAATAATGAGGTCTGAAGCACAGTTCAAATCATGTGTGTGTGTGTTATAAGCGTCTGTTCACAGTATACTCAGATAAAAAACTTTGAAATTTAACTTTCCAAAGACATCAGCAAGTGACAGATTTCTGCTTCTGGGGACCATTCCAGTGGAAGGACGCTTGCTTTAAGCCGTCTTACCCAAACATCAGAAAGAAGAGTCTGCACAGACCTACCTATGGAATGATTCGTTTCTGCCAGCAATTATAACTGCTTCGTTTGCGATACTAACGTCAAGTAAAGGATTTGGGGCTGATTCAGTTTCCCCCTTCTCATTTAGGCAACAATATTTAACTAAATATTTGAAACCTACATTGACATAAAACCATACATTTTCTCCACTTTATTGCATATAATTCTTTTCCATTAGGTATTTCACTAAAAAAAAAATTTAATGCCATCTCCCACACCAGTTACTAGGTAAGCTCCTATGGAAAAGCGGGAGAAATAGGAATACTGTGATTAGCAAGGTTAATTGAGCCAGAATGTAGATCTGAAGGTCAGAAGGCCACGTGACCTACGAGTATCAAGAGTCTAGACTCAATTTCCATTATTTTTGGAGTTGATAAATGTTGATGGCATTAAATAAAAGCTTTAGTTAATTCATTCAAGAAACATACAGAGCAAGTATTTTGTGCCAGGCCGTCTGGGAGCCACAGAGGAGTCAAAGATGAGCATCCTCTGAGCCCTCAGGGATTCGCAGGTGGAGCCGAGGCAGCACACTGTCATTCCTGCAACAGCGGGGTCTAGTGGCAGAAACAGGAGGGCAATAAAAGCTGGAGGGGATATCGGAGAGGCTTCCTGGAGAAGGAAATACGGCCGCCTTCCATGATTTTTAACTGTGACAATAGCACATGCTCATTATAATCTATAAAGGAAAACACACTTTACAAACAGTCTCTGAACGTATCGTCTTCGTGTTCCCCAGCCCACCCCACTGCACAGACCTGGGTGCCATTAAGAGTTTGGCGTGAACCTTTCAGTGTTTCTTACATTTATATATACATAATCCCCCCTTTTAAAAAATGATAAAATTAGGATATCCTACACATTTGTCTACAATTTGCTATTCTTAAAAGCCTTTAGTGGTAACCAGCCTCCAAGATAATCCCCAAAGACCTCCCACTTCCAGTATTCACACCCCTGGTTAACCCCTCCCACACTGTACCAGAATTGGTCTGTGTGAGCCATAGAACATGGAGGAAGTGAGGTGAGCCACTCTTGAGATTAGCTTATAAAAGCCGGAGGCTGCCATGGTTAACCTTCTCTTTCTCTTGTCTCACTTGGTCTGGAGGAAGCCAGATGCCACGTTGTAGGGACACACAGCCTCTGGAGGGCCCCACCTGGTGAGCACTGGAGGCCTGTTACCAACCATGTGGGTGACACTGCCCGCTCATCCCCAGTTGAGCTTCAGACGTCCACCAGACCCGGGTGACCGCTTAACCACAATGTCATGAGAACACCTGAGCCAGAACAACTCAGCGAAGCCACTCCTGGATTCCTGATCTATACAGACTGTAAGAATAAATAAACGTTTGTTGTTTTAAGCTGCTAAGTTCTGGGGTGACTTGTTAGACAGAAATAGATAACGAATACACATATTAACAGCAGTGTATTTTTCCACGTGGGACACAGTCCTACCTTACTCTTTTAAGCAGCTGCTCTACAGTGTAACCTTTCTTCTGTAGACAGGCAGCCAGGTTTTCCCAAGCAGTGATGTAGTGAGGGCCCTCGGACATCTGCTCTTACCTGGACTCCAGGCAGTTGGGGTTCAGGGTAGGGGATGTGGGCAGGGAATCTTGCTGGTAATTTAAAGTCTTTATTGCAAAATTGCCTTCCAAAAAGGTATATTAGAGTGCTCTTGCTTTAACCAATATTGGAAATTATCAATATTTTAAATGTTTGCCAAACTGATAAGCAAACAAATGGGACGTCATTTTAATCTGCGTTTCTTTGTCATCAATGAGACAAAGTCGGAGCATCTTCAGACACTTGCGTTTGTTCTTCTTGAATCGTCGGTTGATTTCCTTGTCCACTTTCACGTCTGGCTGTCTTCTTAGTGATTTTTAATAGTCTTCATAAATTATGGATATTAAGCCATTTGTTACATATGTTGCAAACATATCCTTCCAACATGTCTTCCGTCTTCCAGCTTTGCTAATGGTGTGTTCTGTTTTAATTTTTGTATGTTGTCAATCTTTTTCTTTAGTAATTTCATGTGACTTTCAAACGATGGGTGAGAATTTGCCAAGCCGAGAGCAAGGCAATCCAGGCACATGGACTAGCTTGAGCAAAGATGGAAATGACAACCTGCATATTCACACGAGGAGTTTGTGAGCACACTAGTGTTGCTGGAGCAGAAAGTTCGTGATGCTGCCGAGAGAGGCAGGGGACCAGCCCCAAAGGACCTCAGCTGCCTGGTTAGTGAGCCTGAACTTTTTCCTGTAGGCAATCCTAGAAGCAGAGAAAGGTTTTACATAGAAATTGATGTAATCAGATTGTATTTTCGATCAGTCTCCGGCAGCTGTGTTGAGGATGGCAGCTCAGGGCACAGAACTAGAAACAGATGCATCATTTAGGAAGCTGTGTGATCGCCCAGAGAAAAGCTAATGATGGCCTGAACCAGAGCAGTGGTGGTTAGACTGAGGGAAGAGACAGAACTGAGCAGTATTTAGGGGTAAAAGGGCCGGGACTTCGTGGCCTCTGTGATGTGTGAGTGCAGAGGTGGGAACAAGGGGAGGAGCAGGATGCAGGCAGGTCTTCAGCCTGAGCGCCTGGCTGGACAGGATGGGCACAAAGGAGGAGGCGTGTTCAGGGGGAGTTTGGTGAGCGCCGTGAGTCTGGCTGGAAGAAAACATGTGCAAAGGCTGTGGGCGACCCAGGTGGGGAATGCAGGAGAGACAGATTTGGGACTATTCAGTAAATACATGGAAGTAAAAAACATGTAAGTGGGTTATCTCATTCAAGAAGAGGCCTGTTAAGTAAGAAATTACTGAATTTGCTGTGGGAAGAGCCCAATTCGAGCTAAGATACACAGTTAAGTGCGAAAGGCAGAAGGGACAGTTGGCGCTCAGCCTGGACCTCGGAGGGCAATGGGGCTTGGCAGGGTCACTCCAGACCCAGGGTCCGCTGCTTAGCTCTTCAGACTGGGAAACTCAATTTTGTCAGTTCCCTCAGGAATGATCAGGATCAAGTCACCAGAGAGTTCCACATCTTTACTGCTTCTCAGTGGGCCAATTTCTGCTGTTCCCAGGAAAAGGGTGGCCATGTGGTCAGGATCCAGTCGTAGCAGATTTCCAATTCCAGCTCCATACTTCCTGGCTATTAGGACTCCTGGGAGCCTTCGTTTCCTTGTCTGGAAAACTGGGAGGGCTTCCTTGCAGGGACGCTGTAAGATCCAAAGGGTAACACAGAGAAAGCCTCTCACCTCGTGCCCAGGTCACGGAGGATGCTCAGGGCCCTGACCTGCCTGCACTCACTCTTCAGTGCTGTGCCATCACTGCAGGCAGGAGGGGCCTGGGCAGGCAGGCAGGTGGGAGCTAAGAGCTCTGCAGCCTGGAGACAAATGCTGGCCTCCCCAACCTGGAGGGACTGACTGGTCAGCCTCTTAAAGCCCAGAGGCTGCCTGGCTGTGAACCACCAAGGACTCAAAACTCTCACACATTCTCGCTCGGGAGAGAAGCCAACTCTGTCCCTTCCAGCTTTCCAACCCTAGTTCCAGGGAGCCCACTGGATAAAGGTTCACCCACAGTCCACACTGGGAGACTCCGAGAACCTAAGTACCATGAAGTTAGTGTTCTAAGCATCACTAACGTCCCCGAAATAGAGGGAGAAAATAAATTGAGAGGCGTTAGTTTTTAAATTGCAAGTATTTGTTTCAAAAGGTACATGGCAGATTATTTTACTAAAATCTCTTGCATTCTAAAAGGAAAATAAATAAATAATTTATTTCACAGTAAATATGATCTGGGTTAGGTCTCTTGTAAGTTCTGTGATACAGAGAACACCCTGCAGTGGGAGTGGGGCCAGAGGCTCTGGAGGGAAGCAACAAGGCCCACTCCAGGACGGCACCCTCGTGCTGGCTCCAGGACGTGCTGGAGCACCTGTTCCTTACAACACCCTCCTGTCAGGCAGTGTCCTCTTTACGGGGCCTCTCAAAAACAATTAGTCCTGACTGGTCTGAGAACCAAAGAGAGACTCATTTCACACACATCGACTGAGGACCTTCGTTGGCCGGCATGGTGTGAGGGCCACGCCTGGGACTAGGACGAGGTCTGGGCCCTGAATCGTGCTCTGACCAGGCCCCCCTTTCCTGCTGCCAGAAGCAACTTCCCAGGCCTCTCAGGCACACATTTTCAGGCCCCACTCCTGGCTCCACTTTCTGTCTCCTTCTGTCCTACCTTTTATGCTGTTTCATTTTTGTATTTTGTAAGCTGTCTTTTAATTTTTTTCTGGAACAAGTAAACCAAGAAATACGTAAATAAGACTACATGTATTTTTTATTTTTCTTCTGATTACTACAAAAAAGTATATTTTGTTCTTTAAAAATTCTCAAAAAACTTGTCAAAAATTTAATGACAATTTTTACCATTTATAACACATTTTGTTTTACTAATACGTAAAAATATACACATTATGCAAAGTTGTTTGTTTTACTAATTTTTCCCTCTTAACCTACCTTTTTACAGGTCATCAGCACCTGGAGATTTCTCGAGGAGACTTAGGGAGGTAGCAAGGAGGGTTCCTAGCGTTACTTATCTCTGGTTTCAAGGGCAAGATTGCTTGAAACCTCAGTAGGACCTAAGACTTTTTGCCCAGAGACAAATTTTTTAAAAATTTGATAGTAGGGAAGTAGGAAGTGAGAAATATAGGGTCTCATATGAGTACA
Source organism: Equus quagga (assembly GCF_021613505.1). Taxonomy (NCBI): domain Eukaryota; kingdom Metazoa; phylum Chordata; class Mammalia; order Perissodactyla; family Equidae; genus Equus; species Equus quagga. Next base: position 1,641,795 of record NC_060277.1, read on the forward strand.
ATATCTAAAAGGCTTTGAATAAATGTGAAAAACATGTAAGCTCTTAACTCAGAGCATTCCCCGCTCTCAGCGCACGGGCCGTCCTGGAGAGAGCCTCAGTGTGCGCGTCAAGCGCGGAGCGGACGCTCAGCAAACACTGCTGAGTAGGCTGACTCTGCATCAGTGCCGTTACTGAGCTGCAGACACACATGTACATCCGACACAGCGCTGTGTTCACGTATGCACTACACAGTTTAAAGCAGCCTCAGTGGGGCTGTAGTACCGTCATAAATGAGCAAGAGATGCAGTTTATTCTGATTTTTCTCAACAGCAATGATTATATTTTACATCAAAAATGACAAATGAAAAATTAAATGTGTCACTATCAATAGAGTCTACGGAGCTCCAGTATTTTAATCCATTTTACAATGCAGAGGTTACATTTTAACAGAAACTACAAGATCTATCATAACATCAAATCCTCCTTGGGGTTTTAAGAGATATGGCTTATGTACTAGGCTTCAACAGTGAGCCAACGTCTCTATCAGCTGCCTCAAAACTGATTCCAGGGTAAATTTTTAAAATGTGAAATCTGAAGAGCATATAAAAGCCTAATGTCTATGTTATCAATAGTTAATTTATTTCCTGTTAAGTGGTACTTCAGCCCTGTTCCTTTGTCTCTGACCAGCGTGGGGTACCTCAAGCAGGCATAGCGAGACAAATGGGGTCATAGATTTTTATCGTCTCATCCCAAGCACAGTCAGCCACCTGGAAAACAGAAAGGAATAAGACACATCATCTACAAACATCCAAAATCAGCAGCAAAAGCCTAAGTCATTTATAGAGTGTAGGAGACCATCCACTAGTAAGCGTGCCTTTAAATAGGAAGAACACAGGGACACGTTTTTGATAAAAGGTCTGTTTTCCCTTTTTAAGATATACTTCAGGGATTGTTTCCGATGACGGAAGCTGCCGTGAGGACACCCCCCGCCCCCCCCCCCCCCCCACCCCCAGAGTGACAGGATCCCTCAGTCCTGCAATCACTGCTGAAAGGCACTTTCCTGCACTGTGAACAAGGCTCCTCGCTGGGTGCTGTGGGAGGAGAGGAGAGCCAGCACAGCTCTCCCTCCAAGAAGGGCTTGTTCAAGACCCATGTGGGAAGGGCTCCAACAGAGACCGCAGAGGAAGGACCATCGAACCCAGCGGGGGCAGTGTCGGAGACTCCACAGATGCCGTGGGACGCAAGGGCCCTCTTTGGGGCAGACACCGGAGACAAGGACATTCAAGTCTAAAAAGCCCTTTAAAGACGTGAAAGGAGACAGTCCATGGTGTTCAGGAACTGTGTGTTAAAAACTCAGTGGGGGTAGCCACGTCTCAGGGTAGAAGATTCATACACAAGATCAACTGTATTTCTATATAGTAGTAGGAAAAAATTAAAAACATAAAAACATAAAGGTACATTTACAATAGCATCAAATAACAAAATACTTAGAATAAAACTTAACAAAAGACATGCAAAATGTCCACACTAAAAGATAAAAAACACTGTCAAGAGAAATTAAAGGCAGCCTAAATAAATGGGGAGGTATACCATGTTCATGGGTTCAATACTGTTAAGAAGTTAATTCTCCCCCCAAATAATTTATAAATAACTCATAATCCCAGCAGGCTTTTTAATAAAAACAGACAAGGTGATTTTTTAAAATTTATGTGGAAATGCAGAGGACCTAGATTAGCCAAAAGAATCTTGACAACAACAAAGTTGTTGTACTTACACTGCCAACTTCAAGACTTACCATAAAACTAGTCACCAAGACAGTGCAGTATTGGCACGAGGCACACAAGGAGATCAAAGGAACAGAACAGAGTCCAGGAACAGACCCCACACTTAGACAAGTGGTTTTCAACAAAGGTACCAAAACAATTCAAAAGGGAAAGGAAAGTCCTTTCAACAAATGGTGCTAGAACTGGACATCTGTATGGAGAAAAAATGAACCTCGACTCCAGCTTCACACCATAAACAAAAATGTATGTAAGACAAACATATCTAAATATAAAAGCTACAAGAATAAAGCTCCTAGAAGAAAATATAGGAGAATATATTTTCAATCTGAAAGTAAGATTTTTTAATAGGACACAGAAGCAATAACCAGAAAAAGTTGATAACTTAGACTCAATCAAAAATAAAAATTTTACTCAGCAAAAGACATTGTTAAGAAAACGAATCAGCAAGCCAGAGTGGGAGAAAATATTCACAAAACATACAGTTGACAAATAACTTGTATCTAGAATATATGAAGAACTACTATAACTCAATCATGAAAAGACAACCCAATTAGAAATGGGCAAAAGTCTTCATCAGACAAAAACAACATACAAATGACCAAGAAGCACATGAAAACGTTCAACATCACGAGGCAGCAGGGAAATCAAACAAAAACCACAATGAGATACCACTACATACTCACAAGAATGGCTAAAATTAAAGGCAGACGATGTCAGATGCTGGCAGGGAGTGCAGCAGCTGTAACTCTTATACGTTGCTGGTACAACCACTTTGGAAAACTGCTGGGCCATTTCTCATAAAGTTAAACATAAACCTATCTGTAGACCCAGTAATTCTACTCCTAGGGGTTTATCCAACAGAAACAAAAACATCTTTATGGAAAATGCATGCAGGAATGTTCACAGCAACTTCATTCACAATAGCACAACATGGGAAACAATTAAAATGTCCCTTGAGAAAATAACAGATAACAAAGTGCAGTAAATTCCTAGAACAGAATGCTGCTAAGCAATCCGAGGGTGGGAACACGGAGGCAGAACAGCACAGACGAATCTCACAGCTAACAAGCTGAGCCAGAAACAAGAGCGTACACACCAGGGGTTCTACCACCTAAGTTCTAGAACAGGCACACTACTCTAGCTAACAAAAACGGGGGCAATGTTTTCTTCTGTTTTTTCAGCTGGAGGTGGGGTGGGATAGAGGACGCCAGGAAGGGATAAAAGGGAACTTTGGAGGACGATGCAAACGTTTTGTGTTGTGATGGGAAGTTTGTCAAAAACCTGTAGCTAAGATTTATACATTTCAACGTATGTAAACAATACCTAAATAGTAAAAATAATAATGACAATAATAATAATTATTGAATGAGGGGTGGGACGCAAGTAGAGGAATAAATTAAACAAGAATGTTGATAATTGCTGAAGCTGGGTAATGGAAGTTCATTATCCTAGTCTGTTTACTTTTTATACATTTGAAATTTTCCACAACTAAAAAAAAGGAAGAAAACAAAAAATGTAGGCAGTAACATGAAGGATGAAGTAGCAGGAGAGAGATTCTGGCAAAGGAATCTGCATTTGATTCCCCACCCTTTAGTGGCTGCAAAGGCTGAAGGTTAAACAGAGAACTGGCAGTGGTGGTCCATCTAGCTACTTGGCTGTCGCTAACTGAATACAAGAACCGCTCAGATTAGTCAGAACATATTAACTCCTTACACTCACCAATGATAGTTCAGTCAGAATCCAAGCTAGAGAGAGCATTAAAGACCTTTTAGTCAAGCTTCTTTATTTCAGCACTAAGAACCAGACTCTTCAAGATGTGCTTGCGACCTCCTTCTCAGCTTTGCCCGGCACAGGTTCACACACTCAGTCCAGGCACCTCGTTGATGCCCCCTGCTCTGTCCTCTTACTGATCCCTGTCCCCAAATCATCTCTCTTCTCCCTCCCTTCCTCCGCCCCTCGGCCTGGTTCTGCCTGAGAGGGAGCTCTCCAGGAAGAGTTAGTGTAAGCCTCATTTCCTCTGTGAAGTCGCTCACAGCATCCATAATGTTCAGCCCTACTATTCACTGACATGTGTGTCTTCAGCTCTCAGAGGGCATGGACCACATCTCGCTGTAACAATGACTCAATACACATTAGCTCAAAGAGCGTATTTCACAGATGAAGACTGCAGAGATTAACTTTTTCTCACGTTCACACTACAGTCGCAGAGCTGGAATCAGAGCCTCAATCTGTGGCGGCTGTCCATTGAAAACAGTCCTTCATAAAAGGCAGACTGACACTCTGCCTGATCCTACAGTGTAAGTTTTTATACCCTGGGACACAAAGATCATTGTATCAATTTATCCCTGTCTCATCTATAGATATTTTTTCAAGTGCTGGGCCTTTCTGTATGTTAAGTGTCAACTACTGTGGAGATGAGAATCAGAGAAATAAGACTTAGGCTTGTGATACAAGGTATCCATAAATTATATTTCTGAATCCTGATTCAGCACTCTTCAATCCAGCTTCTTATTTACTCAGAACTTATAATAACTAAAGAATGTCAAGGCCACTGAATCAGCAGATGCTTATAAGTCAATAATTATATTAATTGATAATATGAGAAAGACCTCAAACTGCAATGAAACAGAATTATGAATAGACTGATTCAAATTAATGCAAATAATATTTCTCCATTGACTAATTAATTAAACCCATCAGTGCTACAAGTTTTAAAAAGCTCAGAATAAAAAATAATAAGATAAGAAAAAAAGCACTTCACTAAACTAACCAAGACGCTCCGGCCTCTCCGAGTGGGCCTGTGAGACCCCCTGTAAGGAGATATGGTCCCTGGGGTGGGGCAGCTCTTGTGAAGTACCATCACCCCCCCGGGGCCTCTGGAAGCACTGGTCCCACTCAGTTCCACGATGAGAGTGAACACAGGGCTCCTTCTTAATGTCCCCTACCATCCATCTGAGGCCAGCCTGGATGACATTACAAAAAAGACTCTGCTGGAAATAAGGGTTAACAAAAAGGCAAAAACATATACAGGTAAAGCGAACAGACATGAAAATGAATAATCTGCTTCACAGGATGAGATCCACTCATTCTCTAGCTTGTCAAACAAAGTGGGGAGTCTTCCCTACCTCCCACCCTGCTTCTTCAAGACGAAAGCCGTCCTTCCCTCCCATCCCCAGGAAGGTGCTTGTCGCCATGAAGACTCCTTCAAGGCCAGCCTCAGGATAGAGAATGAGGAGCCGATAATAGGGCATCTCCCTTCTCATCTACCAAAGATCCTCTTTCTCGGTTCAGTGTCCTAAATGAGGACTCACTTCTTTGCCCGTTACCTTGCCGTCAGGAAAAACCGCAGGACTGCAGTCAGCAAAAAGACTGCTAGACGTTCTTTCGGTGGAATGCGGCACTGTCCCAGGGTCCCAGGGTCCCCTGATTCAATAGGGGTCTATGCCTTTCACTGTCTTTTTGACTGGATTACTTTACAACTCTGAAAGTTATAGAAAACTGATAGTAATCAAATGATTCTCATCCATTAAAGTTGCAAATGAATGTTGTCCTGTGGAGATGCAATTGATGCTGCCCTCTGCCACAAGAGACGGCCCCAGGCATCACATTTATTGCCCAGTGGATATATTCACCTGTTTTACATCTGCTAGTAAATTCATTTCAGCACCCAGTGATTGCCTACACATCTGCTCATTGGTCCCTTTGAGCTAGCTGTAAAGTCGTCTGTGAGCTACACAAAACCCGTGACACATGTTCATGCTATCTTTGTATGAGTCATTTTGAAAATTACCCTTCCACATGGCCACACAGGGAAAGAGCTGACCTGCTCAACAGGGTAACTATTATTCCCATGGAACATACCAGCCCTTGCTCTCTCATAGGAAACGACACACCAACAGAAAAGCCATTTCATTAAAAGAACAAACATGAAACAGGAGAAGGGGCAGATAATTACACTAGAAAGAAAGGCGACAAATAATTACTAAAATTTAGCATGAAATTCAGCTCCACACCTCCTGGTAGCACAGGTAAGAAAAAGCAAACAATAACATAAAATATGCAATATCATCATCAATTTACCAGTTCATCGGGGGGATAAAGTTTTTCCCAGCACCTGACTGTAGAAGAATATATAATATGCCCCCATTGCAAAAAGAATTCAGTGCCAAAAGAGTGGTTTTACAAGAAATTCAAAGTCTTTCTTCGTATGGCTGTTTTTGAATAAACACCTCAACCTTCAAAGAAGCCAAAAGCACACATTAAACTGCAGTTCCGAGGCAGTTCTCCAGGGCACTGGTCCTCAAGTGGTCCAGGATCAGCCTCACTGCTGTCACCAGGCTGGTCTACTGCCTGGGGTCTGTACACCGAGGTCCACAGACAGCCTTCACGAAGTCCATAAATGAAACATTTTTGTGTATAAACACATGTTTGGGGAGGGGAGAGAGAACCAACCATCTCCTTGAGATTTTCAACCCTTGAGCCCAAAAGAGTTAATTTATAGCATTCTCCAGCTGAGCATTATTCTCACCTTGGGAACATTCTAAGATGCGGCCAGAAGTGAAACCCTCTGATGCCTATCAGCTTTCCTAACTGGGCCTCCGTCCCGTGCACTGGCCTGAAGTTCTCTGGGAGTGCCTTCCATGCAGGCATCCTTTGTTGCTGACTAAAAAGAAATCCAAAATTCAGCAAGATTCAAATATTCTTCTTAAGGAAGAATTCTCTTCCTTTCTTGAGGAGAAAGAAGAAATTAATCTGCCACTAATGGAAAACACCTTGTGCCGTATTTTCACATTTTTATTTAAAATCTAAGTTTCAAATCTGGCAGGTTGATATGTGGCAGGAAGACAGCGAGTCAGGAGGAGGACTAAGAAAGAAGAGACAGGTCTGAACTGTGTTTAGAGAAGCACACTGGCCTCACCCGAGGATTCCTAACTGCCGTTATGCAGCGTCCCGATCCTGCTCTACAGAAGCCAAGATCCAGAACTTCACTTAACGAAAGAGAAGGTTTATCAATCATTGAAGCCATGGTTAAAAACAATATTTTTATTTTATTTATTTTATTTGAGATTTGCACCCTCTTGAGTTCTAACTGGGTTGAAGTGGTTTCCAGATTAACCCACAAGGCCAAAGAAAGCAAACAAAGATTTTTAAAAAATCTGTTCTAAAGGGAAGAAATGGAGTAAAAGCTTTCAGGTCTCAGAGCAGAGCACTTACAATACGTGCACAACAAACTAGCCTCCACGCTCCACGGTAACTACGGAGGAAGTGAACGCCGGCTGCATGATCTCAGTTCCTTTTCCCAACAACGTTCACATATGGACGGAAACACCTTTCTACAACTAAACCTGGCGGGACTTTTTGAGAGTCAGTGATTATATATCTTGATGAAATCTGTATTCCTTGTGTTCTGTATGTAGTAAACCTTTAGTAAATGCTTGTTGAAGGAATGAATGAGTGAATGAGTCCGTGTAGGAGCAGTGGTTGTTCTCCTGGAAAGACTGTTGAGTAGAGCTCCTAATTGGGGTGAGGGCAGAGGTCCCAGTAAAGGCAACAGGTTTTATGGGATTTGGGTAGGGGACATACGGGATTTTTGAGTGTCATGAGTATTACTTATTTATGAGAGGTTTCACAAGGAGCTTGCTTTTACATCCCAGGAGCTGTCAGTCAAATATTCCCCTGCTCTGCAAAGCTATGTAAAACATAACTCATACATACATACATTCATTCTCCTATTCACCCATCTGTTCCACACTTATTCACTGAGTGCCGCTGTGGGTGAGAACCGTGCCGAAGACACTACAGTAAACAAGACGCTCCTGGTCCCGCCCACAGACCTGGAGCCCAGCGGGGGAGACAATGTCCAGCTGTGGACAATGACAGGCAGTTCAGGGTCCAGCAGAAGTAGGGGAGGGGTCACATGATGAAACGTGAGGAAAGAGGACACTTTCAGGGAAATCTTATCTAAGCTGCGGCTTAAAGGAGAAGCACGCCTTAGCCAGAGAGTCTGTTCTTGCTAGTTTGTGGAGCAGGGACACGATAGAGAGAAGGAAAGTGTTCCAGGCAGTGGAATAAATAGGAATAAATGAACAACTAAAAGTGCTAGCTTTAAGGCAACTACACCGCATTGTAACTCGTCTGACGAAACTCCTCGTCTTTCAAGAGCAGCTTTCTCTTGACTCCTGTCTGACTCCGTCTAGGGTTTCTTGAAGGCTGGCCGCCAAGGCCCATCCTGCTGGACTCTCTCCCCTTATGGCGAGTGTGCGTGCAGACACCACAGGGGGACCCTCCAGGCTCTACCTCTTCTGCCGTAGGATATTCGAGTGGAAAATGGATTTCTTAACCTGCAAGCCCCCTTCGTAGGACATTTCATCCCTAGCCCCTCTGAAGTTCCTTTAATCTGAGATCAAAATGCAAATCTTTTCATTAAAACTCAGAATTAAAATTATCAATGGTAAGTATTAATATCAATATTAAATGTATTTGATATTATTTATTAATGTAAAAATTTATTAATAAATTAACTTTACTTATTAATGTAAAAAATTGAAATGAGCTGCTTTTTAAGGGGTTAATATCCAAAGTATATAAAGAACTCATACAACTGTACAACAACAAAAAAACCCAAACAATTCAATTAAAAAATGGGCAGAGGATCTGAACAGGTATTTTTCCAAAGAAGAAATACAGATGAACAACATGCACATGAAAAGATGTTCAACATCACTAATTATTAGGGAAATGCAAATCGAAACTACAATGAGAAACCACCTCACACCTGTCAGAATGGCTACTATTAAAAAGACAAGAAATAACAAGTGTTGGAGAGGATGTGGAGAAAAGAGAGCTCTCATATGCTGCTGGTGGGAACGTAAACTTGTGCAGCCACTATGGAAAACAGTATGGAGATTCCTCAAAAAATTAAGAACAGAACTACCATATGATCCAGCTATTCCACTGCTGGGTATTTATCCAAAGAACTTGAGAACACAAATGCGTAAAGATACAGGCACTGCTGGTTTTATCACAGCATTATTCATAATCACCAAGGCTTGGAAGCAACCTAGGTGCCCATCAAGGGACAAATGGATAAAGAAGATGTGGTATATATACACAATGGAATACTACTTAGCCATAAAAAAGGGCGAAATCTTGCTATTTGTGACAACATGGATGGACCTTGAAGGCATTATGCTAAGGCAAATAAGTCAGATGGAGAAAGCCAAATATTGTATGATTTCACGCATATGTGGAAGATAAAACAACAAAAAACAAACACACAGAGACCAAGATTGGATTGGTGGTCACCACAGGGGAAGGGGGGAGGGGGCAAAAGGGGTGACAGGGCACATAGGTACGGTGACAGATGGTGATTAGTCTTTGGGTGGTGAACATGATGTAGTCTACAGAGAAATCCAAATATAATGATGTACACCTGAAATTTATATAATGTTATAAACCAGTTACCTCAATAAAAAAAATTAAATTAAAAAAAATTATGGGCAGAGGGATCTCATCAAGATGGCGTGTAAGCAGACTCTAAACTCATCTCCTCTCACGAACACAACCAGGTTACAACTATTTTTGGAAAAATTACCCTGGATAGAAAACTGAAAACTAGATAAAAAGAACCCCCACAACAAAGGACAGTCCTGACTAAGGTGGAAGAGGCAGAAATTCCTGCCGGAGAGGAAAAAAGCCACCTTTGGGAGCAGCAGAGCTTCTCAGCTGGTCAGGCAGGAGCCACCCTAAGGTACGCAGCCCTCCCTGGAGGAGTGAGGTCCCAAGCGGGGCCCATACTGCTATAAGCATCCTTCAGACTCAGCACAACTGAGATGGGGGTCTTACTGTCTGGCTTTGCTGGCTATTTTTTGGCTAGCTTTTTGGCTATCAGTCAAAAGCCAAAAAGACCTGGGTCTTAAAGGGCCCATGCACAAACTCACTCATTGCAGCAACCTAAAATCACCAGAGAGAAGGCTGACTGTCCTTTGGTAAAACGAGACTCACCTAGGTGGGCTCTGGGGGCATCATGGTGAGAGGAGGGACCTCTCCAGAGAGTGAGACACTGGGGGGGGGCCATTGTTCTGACCTGGTCCAGGCGTGCTGACACAGACCCCGGTGGGCGCTGTTGAGGTTCTTCCCTTGGCCTGTTAGCCCAGGGGGCTGCCACACCCATTAGACCACAGATTTAATCCAGTTCAGCCTGGGCAGGCAGCCTGCCCTAGGGACCCACTCCTCCCAACAGCAAGCCCTCAGGTTACTTGTCGGCTTCATTGACTGGGTGCCTTGATCCTCTACAGGCAGGCGAGGGTGTGGCCTCTGTGCGGCAGCCTGAGTGAGGACCAGGTGAACTGTGAGGGGCACTGGTGGAGAGGTGGGGGCCTCTGCAGTGGGGCATCAGGGTACACTCCAGGGGGTTGGGAAGTGTGCATGGACCGGGGCTGTGTTGACGGGGTATATGGTCCTGTGGGGGGTGAGGCATATCAGCAGCAGAAGACCTGTGCTTCACAAATAGCTATAAAAAGGATCAGCCCTACCTTCCAAAGCCTGAAACAATTGAGTGCTCCCTGCCTAGGGCCAACCCCACTCAGCTGCACTCCTAAGAGAACTGACAACAGCCTTGTAGGCCTGAGGCCTATAGCAACTGTAAGCCCCTGAACCTAGCAACCAGCTACACTGGGTAGCAACCCAATTAAGAGGAAAACTGTAACAGGAGTGTGCTGATAGACTTTGTAGCCAACAGTGCTGAGACTTCCCAAACCGGACTTACAAACCGCTGGCCAGGGAAGGAAAGACTAGACTTCCTGCGTATCTACATTAAGAGCAACTCTGCCATACCAGAAGGACACAAGTAGCCCACAAAGGGGTCACTACTGGATCATTTGGACTGGTGACGAGAGGGAAGCACACTGCTGGGCCTCATAAGGCATCTCATACATAAGGCCACTTCTCCAAGATCAGGAGACATAGCCGACTCATCTACTACATAGAAATAAGACAGAGAAAGAGGCATGATGAGGAGACAAAAGAACACTTTCCAAGCAAGGGAACAGGACAAAACCCCAGAAAAAGGACTAAATGAAACAGAAACAAACGACCTACTGGACAAAGAGTTCAAACAAAATCTCATAAGGATGCTCACAGATATTGGGAGAAGACTGGATGAAGACAGTGAGCTCATCAGCAAAGAACTGGAAGATATAAAAAAAAACCAATCAGACATGAAGAATAGAACACTGGAAATGAAAAATTCACTAGAGGGACTCAATAGCAGAGTAGAGGATACAGAAGAACGGATCAGCAAGCTGGATGAAAGACTAGAGGAAATCACCCAAACTGAACAGAAAAAAGAAAACAGAATTAGACAGAATGAGAACAGTCTAAGGGAACTCTGGGACAGTATCAAGCACGCCAACATTTGGATTATAGGTGTCCTAGAAGGAGAAGAGAGAGACAAAGGGGCAGAAAATTTATTTGAAGAAATAGTAGACGAAAATTTTCCTAACCTAAGGAAGGAAACAGACATCGAAGTACAGGAAGCACAGAGAGCTCCATACAAGATAAGCCCAAAGAGGCCCACACCAAGACATATTATAATTAAAATGTCCAAAATCTAAGACAAAGAGAGAATCCTAAAGGCAGCAAGAGAAAAGTCCACAAGTGACATACAGAGGAAAGCCCATAAGGCTATCAGCGGACTTCTCAGCCGAGACCCTACAGGTGAGAAGAGAACGGCATGACGTATTTAAAGTGCTAAAAGGAAAAAACCTACGGTCAAGAATACTCTATCCATCAAGGTTGTCATTCAGAATGGAAGGAGAGATAAAGAGCTTCCCAGACAAGCAAAAATTGAAGGAGTTTATCACTAAGAAACCAGTTCCACAAGAAATGCTGAAGGAACTTATTTAAGTGGGAAAGTGATGACCACAAATAGAGATTAAAAAATTACCAAAAAAAAAAAAGCCAAAAAAGAACCAGGCAATAAAATCACTTGTAAAGGTAAAAATATTTTAAAGGTAGCAGATCAACTACCTGTGAAGATAATATGAAAGTTAAAAGACAAATGTACTAAAATCACCTATTTCAATGATAAGAGGGTAATGGATAGACACACACTAAACAAGAGACTATATATGATTTGAAAAACATAAAATGTGGGAGGAGGGGAGTGAAAAAGTAGAGCTTTTAGAAAGAGGTCAAGCGGGCGCTGGCCCGGTGGCGCAGCAGTTAAGTGCACACATTCCGCTTCGGCAGCCCAGGGTTCGCCAGTTTGGATCCCGGGTGCGGACATGGCACCGCTTGGCAAGCCATGCTGTGGCAGGCGTCCCACATATAAAGTAGAGAAAGATGGGCATGGATGTTAGCTCAGGGCCAGTCTTCCTCAGAAAAAGAGGAGGATTGGCAGCAGTTAGCTCAGGGATAATCTTCCTCAAAAAAAAGAGAAGGAGGTCAAGCTATAGAGTTTATCAACTTGATATAGACTGTTATATACATAGAAAATTAAATAGGATCCTCATGGTAATCACAAACCAGAAACCTATAATAAGCAAGAAAAAAAGTAAGACAAAAGAAATCAAACATATTACTAAAGAAAGCCATCAAACCACAAGGGTAGAGAGCAAGAGAAAAAGAAAGGAACAGAAAAGAACTACTAAAACACCCAGAAAAAAAAAAAGTAACAAAATGGCAATAAATACATACTTATCAATAGCTACTTTAAACGTCAGTGGACTAAATGCTCTAATCAAATGCCACAGGGTGGCCAATTGGATAAAAAAACAAGACCCATGTATATGCTGCTGCATACAGAAGACACACTTCAAACCTAAAGACACTCACAAACTGAAAGTGAAAGGATGGAAAAAGATACTCCATGCAAATAGCAAAGAAAAGAAAACGGGGGTAGTAATACTTAGATCAGACAAAATAGACTTTAAAACAAAAACTGTAACAAGAGACAAAGACGGGCACTACATAATGATAAAGGGGAAAAATCCAACAAGATGATATAACACTTGTAAATATCTATGCACCCAACATGGGAGCACCTAAATATATAAAGCAATTATTAACAGACATAAGAGGAGAGATAGACAGTAACACAATACTAGTAGGGACGTTAACACTCCACTTACGCCAATGGATAGATCATCCAAACAGAAGATCAATAAGGAAACACTGGCCTTAAATGTCACATTTGACCAGATGGACTTAGTAGATACATACAGAACATTCCATCCAAAAACCACAGAATACACATTCTTTTCAAATGCACAGGGAACAGTCTCCAGGATTGATCACATATTAGGCCATAAAACAAGTCTCAATAAATTTAAGAAGATCTAAGTAATTCCATGCATCTTTTCTGACCACAAAGGTATGAAACTAGAAATCAACTACAAGAAGAAAACCAGAGAAGCCACAAAAATGTGGAGATTAAACAAAATGCTACTGAACAACGACTGGGTCAATGAAGAAATCAAAAAATTCCTGGAGACAAATGAAAATGAAAATACGACATGCCAAAATCTGTGGGATACAGGAAAAGCAGTTCTAAGAGGGAAGTTTATAGCAATTCAGGCCTACCTCAACAAAGAAGAAAAATCCCATATAGACAATCTAAAAGTGCATCTAAAGGTACTGGAAAAAGAACAACAAACAAAGTCCAAAATCAGCAGAAGGAAGGAAATAATAAAAATCAGAGCAGAAATAAATGAAATAGAGACTAAAAAAACAATAGAAAAAATTAATGAAATCAAGAGCTGGTTCTTTGAAAAGATAAAATTTACAAACCCCTAGCTAGACTCATCAGGAAAAAAAGAGAGAAGGTTCAAATAAATAAAATCAGAAATGAAAGAGGAGAGATTACAACGGACACCTCAGAAATACAAAAGATAATAAAAGAACACTATGAAAAGCTATACACCAACAAATTGGATAATCTAGAAGAAATGGATAAATTCTTAGAAACATTCAACTTTCCAAAACTGGACCAAGAACAAGTAGAGAATCTGAATAAACCAATCACCAGTAAGGAAATTGAAACAGCAATCAAAAACCTCCCAAAAAATAAAAGTCCAGGACCAGATGGCTTCCCTGGTGAATTCTACCAAGCGTTCAAAGACTTAATACTTATCCTTCTCAAACTCTTCCAAAAAATTGAAGAGGAGGGGAGGCTTGCTAACTCATTTTACAAAGCCAACATTATCCTGATACCAAAAGCAGACAAGGACAACACAAAAAAAGAAAATTACAGGACAATATCACTGATGAACATCGATGCAAAAATCCTCAACAAAATACTAGCAAATCAAATACAAAAATACATTAGAAAGATCATACATCATGATCAAGTGGGTTTCATTTCAGGGATGCAGGGATGGTTCAACATCCGCAAATCTATCAACATGATACACCATAGTAACAAAACGAAGAATAAAAATCACATGATCATCTCAATAGATGCAGAGAAAGCATTTGACAAGATACAGCATCCATTTATGATAAAAACCCTAAACAAAATGGGTATAGAAGGAAAATACCTCAACATAATAAAGGCCATAAATGACAAACCCACAGCAAATATTATTCTCAATGGAGAAAAGCTGAAAGCTATCCCTCTAAGAACAGGAACCAGACAAGGATGCCCACTGTCACCACTCTTATTTAACATAGATTTGGAAGTCCTAGCCAGAGAAATCAGGCAAGAAAAAGAAATAAAAGGGATCCACATTGGAAAAGAAGAAGTCAAACTGTCACTCTTTGCAGATGACATGATTTTGTATCTAGAAAACCCTAAAGAATCCATAAAAAACTTTTAGAAATAATAAATGAATATGGTCAGGTCGCGGGATACAAAAATCAACGTACAAAAATCAGTTGTGTTTCTATACACTAACAACGAAGTAGCAGAAAGAGAAATTAAGAATACAATCCCATTTACAATTGCAACAAAAAGAATAAAATACCTAGGGATAAACTTAACCAAAGAGGTGAAAGATCTGTACACCGAAAACTATAAAACATTGTTGAAAGACATTGAAGAAGACGCAAAGAAATGGAAAGATATTCCGTTCTCTTGGATTGGAAGAATTAACATTGTTAAAATGCCCATACTTCCTAAAGCAATCTATAGATTCAACGCAATCCCTATCAAAGTTCCAGCAACATTTTTCACAGAAATAGAACAAAGAATCCTAAAACTTATTTGGAACAACAAAAGACCCCGAATAGCCAAAGGATTCCTGAGAAAAAAGAACAAAGCTGGAGGTATCACACTCCCTGATTTCAAAATATACTACAAAACCATAGTAACCAAAACAGTATTGTACTGGCACAAAAACAGACACATAGATCAATGGAACAGAATCCAGAGCCCAGAAATAGACCCACACATTTATGGACAACTAATATTCCACAAGGGAGCCAAGAGCATATGATGGAGAAAGGAGAGTCTCTTCAATAAATGGTGTTGGGAAAACTGGACAACCACATGCAAAAAAATGAAAGTACGCCATAACCTTACACTGTGCACAAAAATCAACTCAAAATGGATTAAAGACTTGAATGTAAGACCTGAAACCATGAAACTTCTAGAAGAAAACATAGGCAGTACGCTCTTTGACATCAGTCTTAGCAGCATATTTTCAAGTACCATGTCGGACCGCGCAAGGGAAACAAATAAAAAATGAACAAATGGGATTACATCAAACTAAAAAGCTTCTGCACAGCAAAGAAAACCATCAACAAAATGCAAAGACAACCTAACAACTGGGAGAAGATATTTGCAAACCATATATCAGATAAGGAGTTAATATTAATATGCAAAATATACAAAGAACTCATATAGCTCAACAACAAAAAATCCAACAACCCAATTAAGAAATGAGCAAAAGATCTGAACATGGATTTCTCCAAAGAAGATATACGGATGGCCAACAGGCATATGAAAAGATGCTCAACATCATTAGCTATCAGGGAAATGCAAATCAAAACTACAATGAGGTATCACCTCTCTCCGGTCAGAATGGCTATAATTAACAAGACAGGAAACAACAAATGTTGGAGAGGATGTGGTGAGAAGGGAACCCTAGTACACTGCTGGTGGGAGTGCAAACTGGTGCAGCCACTATGGAAAGCAGTATGGAGTAT
The DNA here is from genome assembly GCF_021613505.1 of Equus quagga. Classification (NCBI taxonomy): domain Eukaryota; kingdom Metazoa; phylum Chordata; class Mammalia; order Perissodactyla; family Equidae; genus Equus; species Equus quagga. The sequence continues at coordinate 1,657,707 of NC_060277.1, forward strand.
CCTCAGAAAATTAAGAATAGATCTACCATAAGCTATCCCCCTGCTGGGTATTTATCCAAAGAACATGAAAATGCAAAGGCATAAAGATACTTGCACCCCTATGATCACTGCAGCATTATACACAATAGCCAAGACTTGGAAGCAACCTAGGTGCCCATCAAGGGATGAATGGATAAAGAAGATGTGGTATTTATACACAATGAAATACTACTCAGCCATAAGAAATGATGAAATCCGGCCATCTGTGACAAAATGGATGGTCCTTGACGGTATTATGCTGAGTGAAATTAGTCAGAGGGAGAAAGTCAAATACCGTATGATCTCACTCATAAGTAGAAGATAAAAACAACGACAAACACATAGCAATGGAGATAGGATTGGTGGTTACCAGAGGGGAAAGGGGGAAGGGGAGGGCAAAACGAGTGATTAGGCTCACATGTGAGGGGATGGACTATAATTAGTTTTTGGGTGGTGAACATGATGTAATCTACACAGAATTTGAAATATATTACAATGTACATCCGAAAGCTATATAGTGTTATAATTCAATGCTACTGCAACTTAAAAAATTTCAAAAATTAAAAATAAAAAAATTATGGGCTAAAGAAAGAACATGTTTTACTTACTCAACCAGCTTACAGCAGGAAGTGACTACAGAGAAGCACATGGTCAATTACGTTAACTATTATGGAGTTTAAGTAAAGTAAGGAAAGAGTTGACTGATATACTAAAAAATGTTGTTTTCATTCACTCGTTCATTCATTCAATCTGTATTTAGTTCATATGTATCAAGTAGTTTCATTAATCCACTCTGTATCTCCTGGCACGGTGGGTGCTCAAATATTTACCGAAACAAGGAAAGGAGAGAAAGGAGAGAAAGGAGAGAAGAGCTTGTGCTAGGCTCTGAGAGGCAAAAAGGGTCTGCACAGGCAGAGTAGAGGCGAACGAGGGCAACAGTGGCAGAAATATGGAGATGACAAACAAGACAGAACTGGTAACAGGATGGTGGGCAATAAAATTAGAACGTGGTACAGATCACATGGAATCTTGAAAGTAACAGTGAAAGTTCAGTCTCGACCCTGATGGTAATGAGCTGCCTCTTGAAGGATTCTGAGATGACAAGACGAAGATGACAACTATGTGGATTTGTAAACTAAAACTGTTATGTAACCAGTACGGCACGTTAATGTTCAGGGTAGACAAGAGCATCACAGAGTGGCTGACCATGAATTCACAACTGAGAAAGATCTGTTAGGAGACAAATTCTTTATTACATGAGAAAGGCCTAAAAAATGGCAGCAATAAGAAAAGAAAAGGTCTGTTCATTTATTCCAGTCTTTTTTAAAGGTCCGTTAGTAAGGAATATAATTTTCATTATGTAGAGTCCTGCACAATTTTTATTTTTCTTCCTCCATGTATCAAACACATACACACAGTTGTTGGTGCCACATAAAAGTAATTTTTCTCATTTTATTTTCTAGCTGATGATTACTGGTATCTACCTAGTATTCATTTTCATATATTTATTTTTTACTGATCGTCTTATTGAATTTCCTTATATTTTTAATAGGTTTAAAGTTGATATTCTTGGATTATAACATTTGACAATCATATGAAGCACAAAAGACAGTAAAATTTTTTACCTTTTAAAAATATTTCTCTTCCATTTTGTTTTCTTCTATTACTAATTAGCTACACTTTATACAATCACGTTGATTAACAGTAGCGATGGTGGTAATTCTCATCTTGTTCCTCCTTTAATGGGGCCATTGATATATGTCAGGTCAAGGACTAACAAAATCAGAATTGCATTATGGAAAGCTGTCCCCAGAAGCAGCGTTGAGAATCAGTGGAATGACGGAAAGAGCTCAGAGACCAGTTAGAAGATTACTGCAGTGACACATGGTGAGATACTAATAAATGCTTATCTGAGGCTGTGGGGCTGAAGGACACGGTCCAGATTTCAGAGATACTGGTGAGGAAAGACTCATAAACTTAATTTAGGGGTGCAAAGAGACAAGGAAACTAAGATGCCTTGTCAGGTATCTAGCCTGGCCCCATTATGCAATCAATTGGCCATGTTAGGAATATTGGAGGAAAAGTAAGCCACTGATTGAGATCACACAGTAAAGGCAACTGGACACATGAGTCAAGCATCACTCATAGGATGACACCCATGTAAATGACAGCTCCAGGGGAAGGTCCATGAACGTAAGAGGATTCAGAGTTCGATGTTGGAGAATATCTACTTTTGGAAGGATGGTAAGGAAGGAACTGACAAAGGAGATGAAGACGTTTAGCAAGGAGGTAGGGAAGAAGAGCTTAGCACGGTTAGCACCACAGCAATAGCTGGAGAATATCTTTCTTCAAAAAAATCAAAATTATACAGCTAAAGAAGAAAGACTCTGAGAGAAGGCTGACTTGGTTTTCAGGAGTTGACTGGTGACCTTTTTGGGCTTAACTTCAGTTGGATGATGAAAGGGAGACAGATAACACAGGCTTAAAAGAGAGGGTTGATTTTAAAAACTAACAGCAACAGGTAAATCTGCTAAATCTTGATGTATAACAATAGAAGGCAAACTGAATTTACCGGTAGAAACATAGGACAGTGGCATCAAGTGAGTTATGAAAACAGAGAAAAGGACTGACTGAAGATCTAAAAAAACCAATGGATAATTGAGGAAGCAAAGACCTGGATGAGGAAGTCAGTGAGAAAATTAGGAACCCAATGGAACAGGGAAAGAAACAGAACATAATTATTTTGAGGTGACAGAGATGGAAGAAGATACTCATTCTTGTCTATTTTTACAATAAAGTAGGAGGTAAGGTCAAGAGTCCTTGAGAGTTAATGATATTACAGAAGGCTAAGAAAAGACAATGTGGAGAATGGGCTGGAAAATCAAAGACGTCGGTGAGCTGGGTAGGACTAAGAGCCCAAACGAAGTTTTTTTGAAAAAGGAATTTGAAGTGTGCCAAGTCAGCACTTTTGCTTGGTCTTTAGAAGCAATGCTCTGTAGTCTAGAGGAAGGAAGCTCAGTGAGACAGTGGGTGTTCGGGAATGGACCAGAGGTGGCAGAGGCTAAGGTGTCAACAATTGTGGAGGCTCTGGCTGCGAGGCTTGTGCACGGAGTGCAGAGGGCAGGAGACACAGGTCAACACACTCGTCTCAGGAGCACACCAAGACCCCTGAGGGTGGGGCCCAGAGAACGTTTTACGGTTGGAAAAACAAGCACTTGTTATATAATTTTAATATTAAAAATTACACACTTATGAAAGCATCAAAGAAGAAACAACAGAGGGAGGCCTGAGGACACCAGATGCTTCTGGCATCAACTCTAAAGCTGGTCTGTGACAGACGCAGAGGATCAGACCAGAGGAAACGGGAACAGGATACGATGTCCTATCAATACTGCTAGCCTCCTAAAATCGATTTTCCAACTCATAATGAGAATTTTAAAATACTTTTATCCACTGTCAACCTTTAAACCTGATAACTAAGATTGTGGGAATAGGGATTTGAATCAAAACATGAGCTGAATTTTTAAATGATACCTAATTTTTTGTTGTTGTTGATTTTATTTTTTAGGTATAACTGAATATGACATTGTATTAGTTTCAGGTGTACAATATAATGATTCAATATATGTATAGATCATTAATATTTTTTTACTAAAATATGAACAAAGCCAAAAATACCTTTAAAAATACCTCTACAGAACTAGTTTAAATCAGAACCAGATCTAAGCATCTTCCACTGAAACAAAATGAAAATACAAAAAGTTTCTTCTGCCCTATTTTAAGGAAAAAGCTTTATAGTACCTACAAGTTTCCATCATGAATACACTAGGATATTCATTCATTAAAGATTATGTTCACCAAGGATTTTGGGCATCCCAGAAGATAAATTCATATATGTAACCACAACTATGAAAAATATGCACACATACGGAAAATGACTGGAAGAGCAGTTCCCTTTGGGAAGAGGGAAGGGTAAGAGTCAGGCTAAGCACGCAGGGCTTTCTGGGATGCTGGTGGTGTTCCCTATTTTAACCTGAATGTGTGGTCACTTCTTGATAACTTACTGAGCTGCACACTTAAAATACGGGCATTTTCCAATATGGCTGTTACACTTCAAATAAAAATGTCTAAGAAAAAGACTGAAAAGAAACATTAATATGCTATAACATAGATTCTTTCTGGAAAGGCGGGACCATGGGCAGTCTTTTTTCTTTCTTGTAAATGTAATTTGCCAAATTCATCATGGGAAAAAAAGATAAACTTTATTAAACATATAGAGGTGATATCTTAGAATGAACTAAGAATGTCTACCTTAAAAAAGATTAAAAAGAGAAATAACTATCCGCCAAAAGGAATGTGTAACAATATGTAAACCTGCAGCCAGCTTATAACCACTAAACTAAGTATCAATGAGCACTTGAAAGGGCAGAGCTGATGCTGCTGAGCACGGGGTCAGGAATGCTAAACACATTAATACGGAAAATCCCAGTTATACAAATGGATATATTACAGGTCTAAATCATAAACCTAAAAACAGAAAAAGGGGATCCAATTTAGAAATAATAAGGGTAGAGAGAAAAGAGGAAATGCCAGGACTGTACAAATCATGATCAGAAGGAAAAAAAAGTCAAAGAAAAATTTTCTGAAGTGAAAGACAACTTCAGCCTGGTTAACAAGAGAGGCATAGAGTACTTCTCAGCAATTATCCTTAAAGAATGACCCCAGACATGTATCCGTCAAGTTTTAAACCTTTAAAGACAGATCTTACATTGTGTCAAGAAGAGAAAAAGGTATAACGTAAGAATGCCTTTGGATCTCGTTTTTCAGATCTCTAAGAAGAGAGAAGCTAAAAAAGAAAAAGGAATTATAAATACAAGAACTCAGATAAATCTCTTTCAAGACAGAGAATATATTAAGACACAGAAGCTCTGTAACGTCAGCAAAGTCCTACAGCTGTGAAGATCCTGAGAGACAGTGAGTTTTCGAAAGCTGATGGAAAGTTATTTTCTAAGACAGTAAACTTTGAACAAAGGGTGAAACTAAATTAACACACAATCAGTAAACTTGACCACATGTTGCGAGAATAAAGGATAAATATGTCAAAAATAACTTAAACTACCAACACAAGGCTCCTGGGGTAGATTTTCATGGCTACCAATTCTCTGTGGTCCTCCCACCGAGAGGCAGAGTCTCCTTCTCACTCTGTGAAGCGGCTGCCTCGTGACTGACTGCAGCACAAAGGATGCTGTGTGGCCTCCAAGTCTGTCCTGAAGACCCCTGCAGCTTTGCTCTCAGCCTCCTGGCGATTGACACCTGCCGAGTGAAGCGGCCTGGGCTCATCTGGGACACGTGGCTCCGGAGACAACCGCACCACAGCGGGCGTGTGAGGGAGGCCACCCGTCTTGGACCACCCAGCCCCGGTTACGCCACCAGATGACTGGAGTCACGTGAGGGACCCCAGAGACACCAACAGAAGAACTGCTCAGCTGAGCCCAGCCCCAACTGCTCACTCACAGAATTGTGAGCAAAGACAACTGCTGTTTAAGCCACTAAGTTGTGGGGGGGTTTGTTATGTATCAATAAACAAGTGAGATAAAATAAGTGAGAGAAGACTAGGGAGATGCACCAAGAACTTGATCCTTATTTCCCTTAGAAAGGAGTTTAATGTTACTTGGTAAAAACACATAAATAATACAAATGTCTGTGTTAATGTTAGATATGTAAAAAATAAAAATAAAAAAATTGGTTGAGACTAACATCTTAGTTTGAAAGGAAAAAAAGTTTGAAGTCCAAAACAGAATATTAAAAAAAATGGAGGAAAAAAGGATTAACTTTTAAAGATAAATTTACAGGGAGAAGAATGACACAAACTCATCAGTGAAAATATCATACAGAAAGTAACTAGATCCTAGGACTCAGAGTTAGAGAACCAAATCCAATAGGTTACAAATCTTAACCTGGTGAGTTTCTCAAAGTCTCCCACATATCTATCACTTTTAATCTGCCTTTTAATTTGAGTGTTTAGACCATTTACATTTAATATAATTGTTGAAATGGCTGGATTTAAAAGTTTCCAAACATAAGATCACGTCATCTGTGAACAGAGAGAATTTTACCTCTTCCTTTCCAATTTAGATGCCTTTTATTTCTTTACTCTGACTAATTGCTGTGGCTAGGACTTCCAATACCACGTTGAATAGAAGTGGTGAGAGCAAGTGTCCTTGTCTTATTCCTGGTCATAGAGGAAAAGCTTTCAGTCTTTCACCATGGAATACGATGCTGGCTGTGGGTGTTTCTATATGACATACATTTTCATTGCTTTGGGGTAAATACCTAAGAGTGTTATTGCTGAGATGTATGGTAAATTTATACATTTAACTTTTTAAGAAAGTTAAACTTTTCCAAAGTGACAGCAACATTTTACATTCCCATCAGCAATATGTGGGAATTTCCTCCTTCTTGAACTACTTTTTTCTTTGAACTTCAAAGACACTATACTTTTGTAGTTTTCCTTCTACCTCACTGGCCATTCCTTCTTAATCCTCTTTGGTGGAATTCTCTTCCTTCAGACTTCTAGTTTCTTCTGAGCCTCTTCATCTACATACTCTCTCTAGATAATTTCACTCCACCTCAAAATTTCTAAAATCATTTATATGCCGAAAACTCCCAAATTTGTACCTCTTGCCCTAAACTGTTCCAAGGTGGATAAGCCTATATCTGTCTACTCAACAGCTCCATTTGAATGTCTAACAGGAGACATCTCAAACGCAATTCTTGATTGTTCCTATCCCAAATCATCTCCTCTTCTCCTATCTCAGTAATTAAACCACTTTCCAATTTGTTTTCTAGATGCAAATCTTAGGAGGAATCATTGATTCTCCTGTTTTTCTCATAGCCCATTTCCAATCCATCAGCCAATCCTACTATCATTATCTCCGAAATGTTAGGTTGAATTCTGAGAAATTTCCAGCAATTTCATAGGGCTCAACCTAATATATTCTAAATCTCTCCATCTCTTGGATTTTAAGTTGCCACTGTCTTTGGCCTAGGTTACTTCTAGAGACTCCAAAGGAACCTCCAGGCTCCCATCTTCCCTATGGGCTATTCTCCCACAGCAGCCAGAGGAATCTTTAAAAACACAAATCACTGGACAGCCACATGTAAAAGAAGGAAACTGGACCACTTTCTTACACCATACACAAAAATTAACTCAAAATAGATTAAAGACTTGAACATAAGACCTGAAACCATAAAACTCCTAAAAGAAAACATAGGTGGTAAGCTCGTTGACACAGGTCTTGGCCATGGTTTTTCAGATGTGACAACAAAAGCAAAAATAAACAAGTGGAACTGCATCAAACTAAAAAGCTTCTGCACAGTAAAGAAAATCATGAACAAAATGAAAAGGCAACCTACTGAATGGGAGAAATTTTTTGCAAATCATATATCTGCTAAGGGATTAATATCTAAAATATATAAAGAACTCATAAAACTCAACAGTAAAAAAGAGAAACAATCCAATTTAAAAATGGGCAGAAGACCTGAATAGACATTTTCCAAAGAAGATATACAGATGACCAAGAGGTACATGAAAAGATGCTCAACATCATTAATCATCAGGGAAATGCAAACCAAAACCACAATGAGATATCACTTCACACCTGTTGGAATGTCTATTATCAAAAAGACAAGAGATAAGTGTTGGTGAGGATGTGGAGGAAAGGGAACCCTTGTGCACTGTTTGTGGGCATGTAAATTGGCACAGACACTATGGAAAACAGTATGCAGGTTCCTCAGAGAATTAAAAATAGAACTACCATATGATCCAGCAATTCCACTTCTAGGTATTTATCCAAAGAAAATGAAAACACTAATTTCAACAGATATCTGCACCACCATGTTCATTGCAGCATTATTTTCAACAGTCAAGACATGGAAACAAGCTAAGTGTCCATCGATGGGTGAATAAAGAAGATGTGGTACACAGATACAACAGAGTATTACTCAGCCATAAAAAAGAATGCAATGTGGCCATTTGTGACAACATGGAAGGACTTTGAGAGTATTATGCTAAGTGAAATAAGTCAGACAGAGAAAGGCAAATACTGTATGATCTCACTTATATGTGGAATCTAAAAAAAAAACTAAAACCAAAAAACAAGCTCATAGATTCAGAAAGCAGATTGGTAGTTGCAGAGGCAGGAGGCGGGGAGTGGGCAAAATGGGTGAAGAGGGTCAAGAGGCACAAACTTCCACTTGTAAAATAAGTAAGTCATGGTGATGTAATGTACAGCATGGTGACTATAGTTAATAATATTGTATATTTGGAAGTTGCTAAGACAGTAGATCTTAAAAGTTCTCATCACAAGAAAAAAATTTTTTTTTGTAATAGTGTATGGTGATGGATGTTAACTAGACTTATTGTGGTGATCATTTCACAATATACACAAGTATCAAATCATTACGTTATACAGCTTACACTAATATAATGTTATATATCAATTATATCTCAATAAAAAAAATCCATGAATCAATTTCTATCATTCTTCTGCTTTTAAATCTCCAATGGCTTTATAATGTGATTACAAAGAAAATCAAACTCAACATGTCTACTAGGCCTGCACAATTTGGCCCCAACCCAGTTCCTATCCCTCGTCCCGTCATTCACGAGGCTCCAGCCACACTGGCCTCTTTCTGTCCCTTAATCATACTAAATCCATTACCATCTCAAGGACTTGACATTTGTTGTTTCCTCTCTGATAAACATTCTCCCCTTGGATTTTTGGCTGGATGGCTCCATTCCATTACTTAGTTTTCAGCTCAAATTTCACTTTCTCAGAGAGCGTTACCCAGACCACTCAAGCAAAAGTACCCCCTCCCCACTTCCCTATCAAATTGCTCCAATTCTGAAGAGCACTTACTACTACTGAAATCATCTTGTTTGTTTACTTGCTTATCATGTCATTTCTCCCACAGTACGTTAGCTCCATGACAGCAGGAATCTAGTCTGTTGTGTTTACTGCTTTTTCTTAGTGCCTAGAACAAGGCCCAGCACTAAGCAGGCACTGGACAAACGTTTATGAATGATACGACGCATAACACATCATAAAGGAATGAATGCGTATTTTCTCAAAGCATCCTTTGCTCTCCTCTATCATAGCATTTATCACGCAACCTGTCCTACAGCTGTAGTAGACACTCAATAAATTGACAGCATCAATGAATGTCAAAAGAGCATTAAGAGAAATAGTAACTACGTTATAATACTTTTAAAATATTAAAAATACGTTAATAATGAAAGATGTATTAAATAATAAAAACTCTTCAACATTTCATTTGTATGACCTACAACACATAGCAAAAAATTATAGAAAGAAAAATTGACTAACAATGAAGAGTAAGGAGAAACATAAAATTTACTTAGTAATCTCAGAACTCAATTTTTTTAAATATAACAATTAAACAGATATATTTTCCTAAGTTCTAATGTTGACTAATATGCTATGAAGAGGAAGAAGTGATTTCTTTATTCTCAGGTACTACCCGCTCCTCCATCATGGGGCTGTGGCATGCTGTGACCTTTGCCTGTTGACAGTCTTCCTCCTGTCTCTTCATACTGTCAATGCCTACTCATTCTTCAGATCTCAGATGAGCCTCACTTCCTTACAGAATTCTTCAATAGGTCAAAGAGCCACCTGATTATGAACTCTTGAGGAACAACGTGCTTCTCCTTCATAGGCTTGACATTCATTTGTGAGATTATTTGATATAACAGTGGACTATACGCTTTATGAAGGCAGGGCCCATGTTTACCTTTATTTCCCACTGGATCCCCAGTACCTAGCACAAGGTCTGACATGGGAACATATCTATGGAAAGAGTAAATGAAAGAGAGGGAGTGGTCTTGTTTCTAAGGTCCTTCCTAATCCCAAGATTCTGTCCCACTGTGAATTAACTCAGTGGGATTTCTAGCACAGCTGAACTACACATTATGCCATTGAACCTGCTGCTTTTTCAGGGCTTGAAGACCCCGTTTCCCACTCCTATCTGCTCTCAATAGCAACTATTTCCTTAGTATAAAGGGAAGTTGGTTATTCAACTGGAAGAGGTGGGTGGCAGTCACCAGACTACAAACAAAATGGATGGCCTTGGAATAAAAGCTATTATTATTTAAGAAAGCATAAAATCTGATCAATAAAATCCTGTGAAAACAAAGTTCCTTTTCATGAGGTGACCTACGCGTGGAGGATTTAGAGAACATCTGGCACTCCTAGACCAACTGAGGCACAGCCGTGGCCAAGGAAGGCCAGGAGGCACGCGTGCTGCCCGGGCCACAGCCCGAGACTCACGGAGGCCAGGCTGACAGAAACACAGAGAAGGAAAGTCCTCATTGAGGGCTTGGTTTAGGATTGCCACATTTCAACAGACGCAACACAACTGTTTTATTTAACTGGGATAGCAAACAGGTAAGATTAGTTTATTAAAAATCATGTATAATAAATCTATTTCTCAGGAAAGGAACCAGCTCATTTGAAGCACACTGTATTTACATTAAAGATAATGCCATTTCACCCATCACTGTTTCAGTTTCTTCTCCTCTTAGATGCTATTAAGTCATTTTTAAACAATTATTTTATTGTTAATGAGATTATTCTAATGTCATTGAGAATGAGAATATTTTAAACTCAGAAGTATGTCTTAAATTCCTAAAATAAAAAGAAGCCCACGTATTCATTTAAATTTAAGAACACAGTAATGAGAAATGAGATTTGCTTTTTGTCTAACTTCTAAAATTTATCATAAAAGCATAATTTCTTAGTCACACTCTAGAATTTCCACATATTATTTGTTTCACTGATATGCTGGTATTTTCACAGACTCTGTGTTATAAAGTCCCTCATCACTCAACACATTCTAGTGTTTCTGACCTCAGTTTACAATTTCCAAAACTGAAATAGCTTTAAAAAAGTCCTGAAGAATACTTAAATTCCAAAATACTGACTCTCAAGTCCTCAAGAGAACAAAAGTAGGAAAATATAAAGTTTACAAATTAAAACAGGAGCCACTCTCCTCTGCTTTGTTCCCCATCTGAAGCCTCCCTCTCTTCTGATGTGGGATGTGGAGATGAGGGTGACCGTCCTGGGAGGGAAATGACCTCCCGTCATCTCAGCTTCTTAGAGGGACTGCTGGAGCTAGGACCACACACACTGACTCCCACCAACCTCTGGGGACAGTCCTTCCCGAGTCCTTTCTTCTCTTGTCATGCTTTCCACTGGAAAAGGGCTACTCGGAGCCTTCAGCATGACAGGCACAACATTTGTGGGGAGGGCTCCTGTCCCTCTCAGAGGAGAGAGTCTTTCCAGAGGAGAGGCATGTCGTCTCTGGATACCTGTCCTTCTCTAGTATTTCCAGTGCTCAAATGCTCAAGTTTATACAGCTAAGAGGTCAGGCTGATTAAGTAAAGTACTTTGTTCTGCCCTAAGGGCAACAGTTTTGTTCACAAAAAGCAACACATGCCACACGCAGAGCTATCTGGGAGGTGTGCGGGTGGAAAAGCATCAGCAGTTTGCCTCCGTTACCTGGGTAGGACTCTGAAGACTCCAATCCAAACCGCAAGTGAACTCCGTGTGATGCTCCACTGTTTCAAGAAGAGGGTCAGGATTTGAAAAGTTCCAGAATCTGTGAACATAAACAAAAAGAAACAATTTAAGTGCCAAAACTACCAAGAATTTATCTAAGAAAAAAACAGATCTTTAACATAGCAAAGATTTTACCAAAACAGATTCAACCAATTCATAAATGCAGAGCCCCACTACTGATCCACATAAAAAATCTAATAAAGAAAAAAAATGTACTCCATTCTATTATATGTAAAAAATCAAAACAAAATAGATTAATCAATCTACTCTTGTAAGACATTATTATATTCCCATTAGTAGACTTTGTAGGATGGAAGCTTAACAAGTTTGAGTAAAACATTTCTACATTGCACAAGCACATTGGAAATGAGAGACACTAACGCTTTTGCAGCAATTTCTAAAAGCATTCACGGCTGTAAAATTAGGATATTGGATTACGTGAACTCTAACATTTTATGATTTTAAATACTACTTCATTTCTCGAGGACTGACATGAAAAGATCTTAGGTTTAATTTACATTTCAACAGCAATTCAAATTCTTTAAAAAGAATCTGTTCTCTTTTGAAAATCTCTGTAATTCTGAAACTATCTTTTTATTTAAGGTACAGCCTTTCTTACAGAGTCCATGTCAATGTAATTTCTAGAGTCAAGAAAAATTGAAATATGTTTTCCTGGGCCCATATTAAGTAGTCTATTTATCCTCTATAGACTGGGAGTGGAAATACTTACCACAATATACCTCTGATTTCTATTGTACAGAGAAGAATACGGCTCTACTTTCAATACACAAAATAGTACTTTATTCTAAAGCTTTATTTGCTCATCATCTTCCTTATTTAACTCTAAACACACCATAAAATGACACATTTGAAATCATAGAGTGATACCTCAATTCAGCTCCCTAATGATCCACAACATGCAACTCACCGAAGGTTTGGCAGATGTCTTTGAAAGAGAGTAAATACCCAGAACCAATAGTCAGAGTTTGTTTAACCTGGTCGTATTATTTCTCTAATAAATACAGAGTTGGTCTTATTAAGTTTGAAAAGGATTGTTGCTATGGACAATCCACTGTGTGGATACAGGGAGACAATGAATAAATAGCTCATTTATCAGATTACTGAAACCTGCAAAATACAGAAGGAGAGTGATTTTACTCTTGAAAATTTGCCTGTTCAAACAAGTGATGGAACCAGCTGCAGCCCTTCTCTGCATTACTAACAGGGGTCTCCACTGTCTTCACGTATTTGTTGTTTTGGGTCGAGCGACAGTGAACTGTACTGAAATCTAATTTTTTTATCTTGATAATGTTTACAAAAGCAAAAGTAAATATTTAACTGTGTAATTTCATTTCTAAAACATAGTTATTCACCGATTTGCATTATTTGAAACAATAATCAAATGATTTTGTATATACCCATTATGTTTCAAAATATATTCAAATGGTTTTAAAAATATGCATTTAACATGGCAAAAAAAAAAATGAGCTAAAGGGACAGTGAGGGTAGGAAAGGAGACTGTAAGCAGACTAGATCCCAGGAAACTGTACACACTTGACAGGGAGATCTGGAGATGCTGAGCTTTCCAGCAGCCAAAGGAAAAAGGGCCCTGAATTCCTAGTGTCTACTATCAAAGTGCTCTTGGAAATCTCAGAGGGAAATTCCCCCCGGAAGTTTGTGGAGAAGAAACCCCACACCTATGTAATGAAGAGCATCCTCACGTGTCTTCAGGAAACACAGAGATGCTGTTTCTCAGGCTGCTCCTCAGGAGTCAAAGGTGTCACCCCAAAGGGCAGCCTGGTGGAATCATTCCACAGGAAGGTCAAGTTAATCCCAGTATTCGGCTCTCTGACCTCATTTGGAATACAGATTTTATTTCAATAGAATGGAGGGGCTAAACAGTCCTTAGACAAACCATAAAACTTGGTTTCTTTCAGTAGAACTTTTTAAGGATGACAAAAAGCAACAAGGGTTCGTTTCTACCCTCCTGACAAGTTCCTGGAAGGCAGTTTTTGTTGTTCTGTTGTCGTAAGGCAGGTCAGGCTAAGGCTGCACCGAGGACAAGACAGGCAGGCCCGATGAGGACATGCACGTGAAAGCAGCCTACTGCAGCTTGAAAGAGGGAGAAGGGAGGTCACACGTGCGGGAGGGCTGAGATTCTACTCTGAGTCGCTCCGCGGGTAGTCAAGGCCCCACCCAGCTCCACACCACAGGTCACACCTGCCATACACTGCCATAACCTTAGCCTGGGAAACACGACCAAGTATTTACCCGCATCCTACAAACAGTGCATCAGACAAAACGCATGCTAAAACTCTAAGGGTCCTACTTGGCAAAGGGACGTTTGGTCTAGCGAGTGACACAGAAGTGCTCTTGGCTACCACACCGTTTCACAGCTCTGACGGAAAGTGTGTAACATGCCAAGTGTACGTTACGGTGCAAACATGATGAGAGGTTCACTCCCAGCAGGATGGCTGACTAGGTACCTAGACCAGCATTCCTACTGGAAAAACCTGAAAATCCTAGATGACACATAAAAATAACCACCACCACAAAAACTTGATGAAAGTATCAGTGATGAACACTCAGGAAAAAACTATGCTTAAATGGAAACCCAGAGCAGTACACATAACAAGGAAGCCAGCTTTTGCCTTGAGAGGATCTGCTAAATAGGGAGAGCCTAAGCTTCAGTTTTCTTTTTTTTTTTTTAAAGATTTTATTTTTTCCTTTTTCTCCCCAAAGCCCCCCGGTACATAGTTGTGTATTCTTCGTTGTGGGTTCCTCTAGTTGTGGCATGTGGGACGCTGCCTCAGCGTGGTCTGACGAGCAGTGCCATGTCCGCGCCCAGGATTCGAACCGACGAAACACTGGGCCGCCTGCAGCAGAGCGTGCGAACTTAACCACTCGGCCACAGGGCCAGCCCCAAGCTTCAGTTTTCTTAACCTCAAGGGGATCAGGACCCAGGAAAGTCAGAAAAATTAATATTAATAATTTAAAAATAATTTTCAGTAAACTAAAATATCTTATCAAAAATATCAAGTTAAGGGAGCTGGCCCTGTGGCGTCATGGTTAGGTTCATGTGCTCTGCACTGGTGGTCCAGATTCACAGGTTCAGATCCTGGGTGGGGACCTACAGACCACTCGTCAGCCATGCTACGGTGGCATCCTACATGTAAAGTGGAGGAAGACTGTCCCAAATGTTAGCTCAGGGCAAATCTTCCTCAGCAAAAAAAAAAAAAAAGAAAGAAAAGAAAAGAAAATCAAGTTAAATATAGTGAACTTTACAACGTAAATAAGTTTAGAAAACCAAAAGCTAAGCAATGTGTCTATACACTATAATTTATTTTTAAGCACTAATGGCTTTCTTAATAACAAAAGAATATATGTATTTCTTGCCTCATTCCCACTCTAACAGCAACTATTGTTAACAGTTTGATGTGTACATTTCCAGAATTTTTCTACATATCTTCACTCAAGTTCCAGCAAGAAGGGGTGAGTTGTAAGAAGGAAGTGAGCGTTTCTCCAGGTTTTCTCATGCTTGCAGTTAATAAAGTGGGCAAGCCTCTCTGCAATCTTCTTCTGGACACGAGGAGCCCATAATGTGCCCATCACACAAGTAAAGTGGGCTCCTCTCTATTGGGAGAAGTCAGGCTACATACATCATTAAGTAGTCAAATAAGACATATTATTTTTAAGTGAAATGTTTGTTTTGGTCCAGCACATATTCTACTTGGTGCCTTTTTGTCTCTTTGCTGATGAAATCATTGACTATTTAAGCTCTCTCATGGGAAGTAAATATACTGGACAGGCCTCCGATGATTAAAAATATTACAGAACCGTAGGAACATTTTTCATTTAAATGGGAGATGGAGAGAGAGAGAAAAATCCATCATGATACAACTCCTTGGTTGAGTCCCTTTTTGCCTTCTGACTCCACAATTCTTTAACAAAGCAAGAATGTGGCACTGTGTTCAATAAAACAACAAAACTATTTCAAAAATTAAGCTGAAATCACTTTTTACTTTACTAAAGTGTAATTTTAAATCTCTATGGTAACATTTTTGAATTTTAGCCAATAGACGAATTCAGCAGAAGGTTTAAAATATTTTTCAAAGTTCTTCCCTTTCCCTTCCCGTTCTCCACTTAGGAGTTAGTCATTAATTCTTGGTGAGTCTCTCCTAACTACAAGAAAAAGACAGGGAAATGTTTTGGCTACTTTTTGACGCTCTCCGTGCACATTACTTTGGTGGTGCGGGTTTGCTGCTGTTCACACTGCCCAGTGAACTTTTCAGGGCCCACAGGCATTTAGGTCCTCCCGTAGTGCCTTGTGGTCATCCTGTGTTTTTAAAATTTTAACCAAATTGCACCATCATAATTCCCTCTGTTTGCACTGCTTGGTCTCCAGTGTGATAAGCAAAAAATGTCACCAGAGCTTCTTGTCATCTGATTACTCGTCTCTTCACCAGTCTGAGTGCTGGCAGAGCAGGCACCGTGCTGAGCACCAGAAGCGGGAGACCGGATCAGCCCTCTGGCAGCTCACAGCTCGGTGGGACAGATGGATGACTTTAAAAATCACAAAAATACAAACTTCCTTCAACGGACAAGAGCCTGAAAAGACAATGCAGGGCGATGTAAGAATGACGCCCTGAGGATGTGACAGCGAGCTGAAGCCTGAGGGGTGAGGACTTAGACTGGTGGAGAGCGAAGATGGCAGCTTACCCCTGTCGGCTGGGAGACGGACAGTGTGACAGACAGGCTGTGACGGTGTGACAGAGGGAAGCCTGACAGTGTGACAGAGGGGAGCCCAATGGAGTGACAGAGGGGAGCCCAACAGAGCGACAGAGGGGAGCCCGACGGAGCGACAGAGAGCATGACGGTGTGACAGAGAGGAGCCCGATGGAGCGACAGAGAGGAGCCCGACGCTGTGACAGAGGGCCCCATGGCTGGGGCAGGGGAAGGTGAAGCAGGGCCGGTCACACAGGTTTATAGGCGATGTGAAGAATTTGGAATTTTCTCTTGTTTAAAATACACATACACACACACAAACATACGCTATGAATGGTCTAAGCAGCAGATTTATATAGTCAGCTTTGCCTTCTTTAAAAAATTTTTTTAAATAAACTTCGTTAATTTTGAGTAGTTTTAAATTTATCGAAAAAACCTGTGAAGGCAGCACAGAGAATTCCCGTACAGTATGACCTCATGCGGTGCGGCGAGCTTTGCCTGTTGAAGGTGTCCCGGGCCCCTGTGAGGAGAATGAACTCGAGGGCTCAAGAGCAGGGTGGAGCGCTCAGTGGTCCCAAACGAGGGTACCGTAGCTTGGATTTAAGGGGTAACAGTGATGATGAAGAAAGGTCGACAGACTGGAAACACATTTAAGTGGAAGAATTAGTAGGACAGAAGAAATCAAGAATGATTCACAGGACAGAAAATGTCAAGAATGATTCCCATGTTTCTGTTTCCTACTGTAGTACAACACTTCTATGCATTTATTTATTTATGAGCGTATTTTCCACTAATGGGCACTAAGCCCCTTGAATTCTGGGAGAGTATCCTAGTCTTCTCTGCATCTCTTGCATGTATAAAAGTGGACAAAGAATGTCTCATGAATCAATGAATGAAGAAATAAATTAATTAAATGAGTATATTAAGGACAAGATCAATAAAAAAGGCCAACACCAGAAATAAGGTAACTTTTAAATCACCTACAGACATGCTTCCCAAATGATGGCCCAAAGACTCATTATATCAGACATGTAGAAAAACTTGCTGAAGAAGTTTTTCCTGAAAATTCTGATTGAGTAGATCTGTATGGAATCCAGAAATCTCTTCCCAGGAAAGGCTGATGTTCAACCAGCTAGGTTTGGGAATCACCATCTAAAGCAGTCTTCCCAACCTTATGTCAACAGACACAGATCTGATAAATTCCCATTCAGAAAGTGCCTTCAAGCAGAGGGTGAGGCGAGGAGAAGGCCACTGGACAATGGTCCTCAGCCTCGGCTACACTGGAATCAACTGAGAAACTTCAAAAGCACCGATGTGTGAGTGCTACTCCTAGAAATTCTGATTTAATTGGCTGGGAGTATGTCGCGGGCATTGGGAGGTTCAAACATTCTCCAGGTGACTGCAACATGCAGCCAGATTCAGAAGGTCTGAAGTTTGCTCCAGAATTTGCTTTGGACACAAGTTCCTGCAGCTGATGTTGCTGGTCCCCGGACCACACTCTGGGAACCACTGATCTAGACAGTTGTTTTTGGGAAGAAGTTATTAATACACTGTGCCTCTAACCACTAGCGAAGGCAAAACCTTGGGGAGGGATAAATATATCAGAAGCAAAAGACAGGCAAAGATTTTCACAGGAAGAGTAACACTACTGTTTCATATAATTTGATTAACTCAGCAGACTAGGTATAAACGGCTGCTATGTTCTTTATTGCTAAAAAAACAACAAAACAGTATCAATGTTAGCTCCAGCATCCCAAAAATAAAGAATGAAGATGATCCAAAACTGAGTTTCTCACTTTACCCAACCCATCCTTAGCAAGAAAGACTAACGCACAGCCTGCACGGTCTTTCCCATCATCTTCCACACTGCTGATCAGATCCAAACAGTGTGATTATTCTCGTTTCAGAGATGAGGAGCATATGCTCAAAGAAATTAAGCAACCCATGGGGAGAGAGCTAACAAATGGCAGCCCCAAAGCACGGACTCTACTGGCATCATGTCAAGTACTTCTTCTACTGAAAGATGCTGTCGTCCACTTTTTCTCTAAGCCTGGGCCATGCCAGGGAATCTGGAATACAGGTGGGCAGGATCTGGGATTCTTCAAGCAGTTCTGATTAACACCCTGGAAGTTCAGATGGATCTAGACCAAGTCTGGCTTCCCTCAAACTCCTCAAACTACACAGAAAATTCCAGAAGCCAAAGTCCATGCCAAGACTCCATTCGTCTGCCAACTTACATTCCAAACCAATGCCTAAGGAAATTACGAGCCAGAATAAATCTGGAGTATAGGAATTTTCCCTTTTGTCTTCTAATATTTTTATACACACTTACTGCATCCTCTCATCTACCTTCTGCCTCTTCCTGACTTAGCACTGCTCAACTGATCCGCTCTTTCTGTAACCTCACAGATTCCCATCCTTTGAAGTGAGTCCTCCCCTCAGTAGGAGACATGGAGTCACAGGCTTAATACTCCACCGTCTGCATCGCTTTGGAGGGGATTAAAGACAGAAATCGTAGACTAGCAAAACAACTTTATAAACAGCTAAATTTTCATCCATTAACTCAAAAATACTTAATGAGTCGTAATGCTCATTTATTTGCATGATTGACTTGGAGAGTTGTTTGGTTTTTTGTTTTTGGAACTGGTAATAACAAAAATAAAGTTTAAAACAGAAAAACACTTGCCTGCTAAATGAAGAATATATGCTAATTTCAAAGGATTGCCGAACAATTTTCAAAGATGACTTTTAGTATACTCAATGACAAATACCCAGAAACCATACCATATTTACAAATTTTCACGGTTAAATATGATAAAATTCTAGACTTAAGCTTCTCTATCAAAATGGACTAATTATAATACTTCAATTAAAACTTTAATTAGATCAGTATTTTAGAGGGCTGACTCCACTCCATCACAATAAACATTAAGCCCAGGAGCCACAGACCGCAAAGGCTACAGTACTTCGATAAATGAAAGAAAATCATTAGCTGATGGAAGGCTTGCTCTGGGAGTGCTTATGGCTGTGATCCATGGGGATGCAGGGTGACTTTCTTAAGGATGCTACCCATCAACAAGAGGAGAAAAAGGAAAAGAGGAAAACTCCCATAGGGTTTGTTTACTGCTTACTGGTACAAATTGAAGAACCATGAAATAATTTTGCGATAAAGTTCCAAATACACATCTGACTAGAAAATGGTAATTCTCTGTACACAGGAAATAGCATCATCAGCACCTCAGAGATAAGAACAGTCCGCATGCATCTGGATGGTAACCAGCAGTAAAATGTGGCTCCTTGAGCAAGAGACGCTCACAGACGTTCTGGTGACAGCGTGGTCAGAGGGCACAGCAGGGCTGCACCCCACACCAAAGGCCACGGAGCACCAAATTCACAACCACGTCACCACGGAACACTTGGTGTCCCCATCTCTGCAGCTCAGCAGGGCAGCTAATGAACAAATGTCTGCCCAGCTTACAAGGACCTCCTCGAGTGACCAACGCTCTCCTCATCAGAGGATGGATGCAGGGGGAGGGGACAGACACCGACAAAGTGGAGAGAGAGACAGAGACACAGCAGACCAAACACTTCTATTTCTTTTCTGTGGCTGCAGATGAAAGCCAGAGGGAAAAAGAAAAAGGAGTCAGCCTACAGAAAGGGGAGCAATGGTGAAGCAGACACTCAGAGAGGCTGCCTCAGTCTCCCTCAGGCTCTCACACTGCCGCCCTTTGCCTCTGGGGCATCCCACATCCCGAGAAACATTTCCCCTTTCTAGCTAGGCTGGCTCAAGATGTTTTCTGTTTTAGACACGAGCATGCACACATGCAGACACACATGCCCTAAATGACACACTGGAGAAAGATAAAGGACTCGGCTGAAGTTTGTTGAAGATGAAAATAGATTAATAATTATTGTTTTTCATTCTCTGCATGGTTTATTCCACGAGGTCAAATCTCTAAGAATTCAACTTTAGGATATTATTTGGTGTTGCGACCCTCTAGGCTGGGGTTCAGGACAGAGCTCAGAGAGAATGATTATCCCTGAGTCCGCAGGGGTCAGAGTGAACTGCTAGCAGCTGACTGGCAGGACCCAGCTGGTATAAGTAAACAGGCCCACTGCATGTGCAAGCAACTAGGAGAGGGAAACGGCAAGGCTGTTCTGCTCGATTACCTTCTTCTTAAAAACCGTAAATGCAGAGTCGAGTCCCCCAATTCTACAGGGCTCACTACAGCGCATGGCAGCTTCCTGCGGCACCCCTTCACCTCGGGGCAACCACACCAAATGCTCCTCGCTGTTTCTTCTGATATGTTACCCTATATCCCTAAATAATATGTCCACAGAATTCACTGATTATTTTGATTTTCAGATATTATCTCTTGACTTGCTACTATGGAAGATGAGGCAAAGCAATACCTACATTAGAAAATATAAACACAACACAATCCACGCCGTTGCCTTACTGAAACTGCACAACAGAATTTTTAAAAAATTAAAATGCAAATTAACTGACAAACTTCATAAATTTTCTGTTGGAACTAATCAGCACAATCCAAAGTTCAAAGCAGTGACTTATCCTGCGTTAAGCTAAGGCTTAACATTCCTCACTCCTTCAGATCTAGCTCTTCACGTGCTTGCATTAGGTTATGAATTAGACGTGGATTTGCTTTGATTCTTAAAGAAAAATGTTAGTACTCAATAACTCTGAAAATGTTCTGCAGTTATAAATCAAGCTATTTAAAATCAAAAGCCTTACAAGTTTCTTTCTAATTAATGTATATTGTTTCATTTCACAGGAAATTATTTTCATTTTATACCTGGCATTTACCTTGCATAATTATACTTTTCGTCATCAAAAGACTTTTCCAGTATGACAATAATTAACACAAGAATTTTCTAATTATAACGAGTCAAATGGAAAACCTCTTTTGGGACATATAAAAACACCAACACATCAACCAACTCAGGAGTTACTGCTTCATACATACAAATATCCTAACCATTAGGTATATGAGGCTCGAAGAAATTTATTAGTAAATTGCACAATACAATTGATTGTAGAAAAAACAAAAATATCTACCTGTAACTTTAGTTAATAATCAGTATTCTAATATACTGGTTCCAAATTTGTTAAATAGTAAAATTTGGGGATCTAGTCAGTACTGACTTAAACACAACAGAACAGCAAGTTTTCTCCTTGAAAAATATCACTTTCTTATCCCACACGACTTTAAATTCAGTTCTATTAGTAACTACTCCAAACATAATTAAAGTGAAAACCATATTAAAATACAATTGCTTGCAGGCTTTTATACGCCGAGTGACCAAAGGGTACCATGATTTTTCATATAATTTAAATTCACTCACATTTATAACCACTTATTTAGTAGATTCATGTCCCAGGTGCCAGGAATAAAGTAATGACACAGACCGCTCCCCATCATCAGGCAATGTGCTTCATTATCGCAAAATATACGCAGTACTAAAACAGCCTTACAGG
Organism: Equus quagga; assembly: GCF_021613505.1. NCBI lineage: Eukaryota > Metazoa > Chordata > Mammalia > Perissodactyla > Equidae > Equus > Equus quagga. Next base: position 1,679,586 of record NC_060277.1, read on the forward strand.
AATTAAATGAATATGTGAATGTAAATATTCTCAGTCTTAAAATGGAAACCAAAGACAACCACACTAAGATGCTTTCCTAATATCAGTGGGGAAGTTTGGGGAACCTGGCCACAAAGCACAAACTATGACAGAGTACAGAGACATTCATATATACGGTATCTGAAAGGCACAGAACATTAAACAACTCTTTGATCATTTCAAGAATTTGGTCAGAGTTCCTGCAAATATTAACAATTGGTATCATATCATCAGCCACGTAACTTCAGGTGGTTTGAGCAACAAATGAAGAGGAATTAGAAATGGCTACCTTAAAAGGTGAGGTGGAATGATGAGTTGAAGCTGCACACGAGCTCATATTCAGCCGTGTTTCCGTCTATTTACTCTGACTGACCTTTTTTGTGGGTGGGGGGACTGAGTAAAGTTGAAATGAAAGCCTGTGAGACAGAGTACATATTCAGCTATACCATCTGTTTACTCTGGCTGACCTTTTTTATGGGGGAGGGGAAGAAAGAGAAGTATCTACCCGTGGAAATCTCTGTGCTAATAAACATAAGGATCAAAAAGGCCCATCGACCACACCCAAGTTAAGACACTTGCTATGTAAAGACGAATCTCGTGAGCGTAAATGGGACAGAGATAAAGGTGTTTCTGCATCCACTGCTGTGTGGAGTCTACGTCCACTACAACCCAATCAAAGACCATCTCCCTGCTTATGCAACACAACAAGGCCATTTATCTCAACATTAAACATATAAATGTAAAATTTATCTTGATATTAAACAAAATCATTAAATATCACGTTTATTAAAAGGTATTACTAAGAAACATTTTTGGTGTCATTTTACATGAGTAAATACAACTTACTTTTTCCTCAAATGTTTTTATTTTGAAAATTACCAACCCAGAGAAAAATTCAAAGAATAATATAATGAACACCCATATGCCCTTCATCTAGATTCACCAATTGTTAAAATTTTGCCACATTTGCTTTACTTTTCTCTCCCAGACATATACATATAAAATAATATTTTTGCTGAACCATTTAAAAATAAATTGCAGACATCATGATTTGAGTGTGTTTTTGTGATTCTGCTTGTTTACAGCAATTTTTATCACAAATATAAGAGCATGGGGCTGGCCTGGTGGCGCAGTGGTTAAGTTTGCATGTTCCACTTCCGTGGCCCGGGGTTTGCCAGTTCAGCTCCCATACGTGGACATGACACCACTTGGCAAGCCATGCTGTGGCAGGCGTCCCACATATAAAGTAGAGGAAGATGGGCACGGATGTGAGCTCAGGGCCAGTCTTCCTCAGCAAAAAGAGGAGGATTGGCAGCATATGTTAGCTCAGGGCTAATCTTCCTCCAAAACAAAAACAAAAACAAAAACAAAAAAGCAAATATAAGAGCATATATTTGTAGTGTTATGGTACAAAGCACAAAGTTTGAGGAAGATATATGTGAATGAAAAAGAGAAGAAACTAAAATTTATTGAGCACTTGACATAGGCCAGGCACTATGTGATCAGCCTTGCATATATTGATATTTAAATCACATAACGACACATTTCATGACTGAGGAAACAATGGCTCAGGGATGTCAATGACTATATAGCAGATTAATAGAACAATAGCAACTAATGGCAAATCCAGGATTTTAAACTATAGCTCTTTTTCTACTACATTATGCTGCCTCCTTAAGAAATAATTTTTAAACATAGATCACAAATAATAACTGAGAGGAAAATATAGGTTGAATTGAAGTGAAGTGGTCATGTGGTCAAGGATTTGCATAAAAGGGTCCACCCATTTTCAACTTTGTATGTGGTCCACTGTGCAGTTCACGCGCACTGTCTTCACAAGGTACGCTCCCCCTCCTCTTGACAATGGAATAAGAATTCCCATTTACAGAGCTCCTCAGCAGCTCTGAGCAACACAACTACAATATTAAAATAACGCTGGTAAGGCATCAATGATGAATACCATACCTCTCCTGATGGCACTTACATTTAAAATAGGAAACATTATTGCTATTAATATTCTCCTTTAAAATATCTGCCGTTTCTTTGACCACTGAGCATGTGCCAAGAGTGTCTAAAGACAGTTTCACTGAATCCTCTGAACATCGTTGCAAGTCACTGCCTGTGTTTCACGGCTGGCGAGCAGGACTTGTAACCTGGGACTCAAATATACTTTAATAACATAGTAATATAGTTCACTCAATGACAGATCATCTGATACGTATTTATTACAGTGACATTGCACTTACTCAGGAATCTGACTTTTGGGAGGAACAATAACCCAAAATAGAGAACCAAAAAATATGGAAAAGTGTGTATATGTGGTAAATGGCTATTTTTAAGTCTGTGAATTTTATTGAGGAGCGAACATGAATTTTATTAAGTGAGCAGATTAAAAACCGTACATACAAAAGCAGAATAACATGAAGCTGGAGGTGAAGAAGCACAGGGAAAACATCCGAAAAGTGAAAGAAAAGAAACTGTAGAGTAAAACCTTCTGGGGCCACAGTCCCTCAGGGCAGTCTATGTCACACAGACGGTATTACAGGCTACGGTCAGAGGAGGGGAGACTCCAGTTAGGAAAGACTTAAGATTGTGTACCTAGGTTATGTCCCAATAAAGGAGTTTACAAAATTATATTAAGGACACTCGAAATCCCACCCATGAGTAATCTTTAAATTCTAGTTACGTCTGTCCAAACATTTTTCAGTAAAAATGTGTCCATGTATGTGTATGTTTGTATGTATATACATTTGTGTGTATCTACATACACATATATGTACACACGTGCGTATATACGTATATGCCTATGTGTGGATATGTGTATAAACACACACATTATCATTCTGAAAGGGTTTTAAATCCACAATTGTTAAGATCAAAGTTACGGCGTACATGCATCTATTATTGTCAAGACTCACTTGGTGGAATATTTCAATCCTAAAATGCTTACAGATATTAGAGGCAATACTGTATTTTGGCGATTTAGTCCCTATAAAGACAATGTTTACACAATACAAGAAAATTATACATATTTGGGAATACAGAAAGGCCTGGGCTTACATGAAGTTTTCAGGTACCGAGTACCATAAAAAGCACTAGATGTGGAAACGGAGGATCTAGGTTTGACTTCGCTCTCTAACTTGCCAGCTGTGGGATATGGGCTGCCTGCCACCTCCCGGAGTCGATGGTCTCCCGGACAAAAGGAGCACACTGCGAGGGCAGTGCAGATTAAAGGAAGCACTGCACATGAACACGCTTTGTAAACCAGACATGGCCACACAAAGCTAACAAGTTAAGTAGGAGACAGATGGTGATGCGGAGAGTATGGGACACAGTGAAGACACTCCCCCCGCCCCGCGGCCTAGCCCACTCGGTGTTCCCACTGCTGGGGTTCAACGGGGCACTACCACACTAGGAAGGGGAGCCACCTCCTAACTGTAGGGGCTGCCGTGCCACTGTAGGACCCTACGCCTGGTCCCTGCCCACTCGATGCCAGAAGCGGCCTCCACCCTTGCCGCAAAAGCCAACATGCCCCACCAAGAACTACTGCAGGCTTAACTCAAGGTGAGAGCGCAACTGGGACACACACGGGAAGCCTCGGGCCCTTTGACCGCCACACAAACCAAGGGGAGAGAGCCCGCGAGACCTCGTGAGATCCCTAGGCACCTCAGGCACATGGTAGGGGGGAGAACGTCGTGCCCAGGGCTAGAAAGTCACCAGAAGGCGAGGAGGCACAGAATGCTGAAGGAAAGCGTGATTATCAGGTCTCCACCTTCCAGACATTCTCAATGAAAACGCATGTATGTGCACACATTCTAATCACAGAAGGTTTTTAAAGTCAGTAATTAAGACTGCAGTCATCAAGGTCTAGGGCCAGCCCCTGTGGAGCGCTGGAGCCAGCTGGTACTGGTTTGTGAGAGCTGACTGCACATCTCGTCCCGACTCCACGTTTAGTGACAACACATTATCCTGGGAGCTTGCTATTGGCCCTGGCAGGAGTATGCACACCACCAAACGCATATGTCAAACATTGCAGGTCAGGTCCCCCACCCACCTGAGAGCCGGCTGTTAAACGTTTATCAGCACATCACTGGTGGGCCCTCACTGTGTTCTGTGTTGAGTAATAAATTGTTAATAAACTCAAATGGTGTCATTATCAGGTCTTATAAACAAGAGAAGCGCTGATAAAAACACTATTACCTTACACTGACACTTTAGAACTCAGCTGGAACTACGAATTCAGAAGTTAGGTACCGGAGAACAGGCTGACAAAGTTTCACACTGCCACCAAGAAACTGAACTCCAAGGAGGCAGAAGACAACAAAAGGCCAGGTGGACGCGGCCTGGTTTTGTTGCCATAAAATAAAATTACTACCTCACCCTTGAAGACTAGAACCAAAACGGCCCTCAACCCCAAACAGATGGTCTTCTGTGACCGCCCACCCTGGCAGGAGCGATGATGACGACAGCGGCAGACACCTAGGGAGCACTTCCTGTGTGCCAGCACTTGTGTGCATTAGCTCCTCTGATCCTCACGGCAATCCTACTGTCTCCTCCACTCTACAGAGGAGGACACTGAGCCACAGCTTTAAAACAGCTGTTCCCGTCTACGCAGAGAGTAAGAGGCAGTCTAGCTCCAATCTGTGACCCTAACTCCCCTGTCACTGTGGCTGTGCCAACTACAGTGAGTCCACTCGGCACGCATCTTCCACTCCCTCAAACCCACCATTGTGACTACACACCTTCCACGACGCTGACACAATGGACACTCAGGCTTCCTAAGCATGTTTCTACTTCTCTCCAAGCCTTCGCTCTTATCATTTCCTCAGCAAAGTATTCCAAAGTGTCTACAACAATGGCTAGCAGGTAACAGGCATTCTATAGTGTCTGAATTTTAAAGCAGAGTCCAGCTGTACCATTTTGTACAGGCAGAGGTTTCACACCATACAAGCTGTGGATGAATACAGTTTGAAAACAACGGAATTAAAATTCGCTTCATATTTTTTTTTTTTGGCAAATATTCTATAAGTCCAAAAAAACCCACTACTGTTTGGTTTATTATTACCAAAGACTGTTGATAAGAAACAGTTTAAAGGTTAGAATATTTGTAAAAATATCATGAAAGTGAAGAGTGTTACTCTGAGGCTAAACTGATCCTTTTAGCTTTATCAATTTATGAAAGTCATATCTTCCAATATCTGAGAAATATTTGCTACAACATGGAAGAGACAAAATATTGCTCTTCCCAATGAAAAAACATAATTATGGCAGCTTTTACTTTCATTTGGCTGTCATACATGCCTGGTTTGTTGGTTTCTGACTGTTTATCTACTTGGTATGAAACCAAAAACGAGCCTTCAGAACTCAAATCCTGCCTAGGTGAGGCTGGCACAGCGAGCGTGGCTCAGCAGAAAGAGAAGTAATCCAATGGAGAGTCTACCAGGAGAAGGTAACACGCTGAAAGCTATGATGGGAACACTCATAGAGGAATGGAACAACTCACTATGAAATATTCTAGATTCAGTACTATCTTGAATGAAGTTTAGAAAGAATCAATGTGTATCTTTACACAGTATATTTGCCATCAGCTGAAGGGAGTTCTGATATTTTTCATAAAGGCTGGAGTTTTTATGTAATCTAAACCGTACTAAATAATTTCAAATGCTATGTTCCATATTACTTTTTAGATTTTCATTACTTATTCAGTGAAACATAATGAGCTATTATACAGGTAAAGGACTTAAAGCTTTTTCTATTAGATATAATAATATATCCACACAAAACAAAAATATGAAACTTACATTTTATAATATCATCAATTTTGATATAATGCCCACCAAATGAACTATTTTAAAATAAAATTTTAAAGGCTTAAAAAACTAAACAAAATGAGCACGTAAGAGAAAATTTATGTTTGAAGAGCTTAGATTACAAAAGCCAGCCCTCCAGAATTGAGCAGTGACATATCTGTATAATTACCAGCGCCAGAGTCTAAACAGGTTACTGCTAGTCTTACATCTTGAATCTTCCTTTCTGTTAAGATTTTTCTGGCACTAAGAATATCACCAATCCAATGAGATTTAAAATTCCTCAGAGGATAAATTTAACTCATATCACATGGGGTAAAAGTCTACCAAAAACACCCCTTTTCTGACCTTTCCGGTGAGTGGTCCCCCTACATATGAGAGACAGAACTCACACAGGCATTAGTACAGTTAAAGCTGTGTTCTCAAAATATTTTGAGAGCTACAAATACACATACGTATAATACATATATTAAAAAATGAAAGTTTTAAAAATGATTTTGTTTTCCGTTTCTATCTACCTTCGTTTTCATAAGGAAGTCCTTGATAATCCTATACTGAAATACATAATTACTAGCCTCCAGTTACATTTAGTACAGAGGCAAAACTGTAATTTAGTTGCTATAACGTATGTTAAAATAAAAATTCTCTTTCTGGAAAAAAAAAATGATGTTGCTTATATACTCTGCCTGTGAAGCAATTTGGTTTAAGTTTTTTGCTCCACTTCATATTGGAAAAATGTTTACCAATTTTGCAGAAAAAAGGAATTTCCGGTTTCAGGCCTGACTAGGGATAATACTGCCATTAACCGAGACAAATAATGGGGACAAATATGCGAAACTGACAGAGGGAGGGGAGGAAAGGAAGAGAGTCCGGCGTGAGATGCCTGTTGGACGCTCAGGTGCCTGTGTCCAGCACGCAGCGGAAGATGCAGCCCAAGGCTCCTAGAGGCCAGACACAGGAGGCAGAGTTACCACTCAGAACACGTAAGGGCAGAGCACTGAGCCAAAGACCACCAAGTTCAAAGGGAAGAGAGGAGAGCCCATGATGAAGCCTAAGAAGGAAGGATCAGAGGAGACGAGAAAAACAAGAAGCACACAGACTCCCTGAGAGAGGGAGTTTCCAGAAGGACAGCTGAGTCGACAGTGCAGAATACAGCAGCTGGGTCCAGCAAGACAAGTGCTGACAAGGGGCCAGATCCGGCATTAGGGAGCTCACGGCTGGCTTTGGCCAGAGCAATTTCAGAAAGAAGTGGGGCTGAAGCCAGCCATGCATTTAGGAGTAAATGGACAAGGGGCCTTGGGGGCTTAGGACTACAAGTTTCCAAGGGCCTAGAAATGCCTAAGAGCTGAAAATTAAACTTAATTAATTAACTATATATCAATTAACATCATTAATCGACAAATTTTATATTAAGCATCATTCCATCTGAAAACAATTTCTAGGTTAGGTTTTCCTATTTCACAGAAATCCCTAAGTAAGCATTGTAATTGCCAAGAAATAACAATCTATCATGAGTGAGTCACTCACTGCCAAATCACTTCAAAAGCAAAGTATAAAAATCTTTTCAGCATAATTAGCCTTGTTTAGTCAGTGATGTGGAGCCATTTTACAGATTCAACTGACACGGGGTGAGACCTCCCAAGGAGAGTCCCCTGGGCTGTGACAGCCCTAAAATGGCCCTGACAAATGGAAGCTGAAGGGGACACTAAGAGCTGGGCTGGAGAGGAAAGAGAAATGCAAGAGAAGAGTTAAGGAAAATACGGGATAAAGGAAGAAGTTGCAGGCTAAGGAAAAGGTCGGTAGAGTTGGAGACTGATGACACGGTGGGGTAATTCCACAGAGTAAAGTCCTGCAGGAAACAGAAGCGCACGGGGTAAGAGCACTCATGTCCAAGGGCAGCAGAGGAGAAATGGACAGGTACAGACGTAGATAAATTTGCAGGCCTGCAGTGGAAATTGAGATAATTTGTGCTTGAGCCCTACCGTTATTTTTTTCTTTAAAGAGAGAGATAAGGTCTTTTACTGAAAGTGCCGGGAATAGCGTTTGTCGTGGCTTGAGAAGAGAAGCAAAGGCTGGGAACAGTGACAAATTCACATGGGGTTTTCAAGTGTGTCCTCTTCTGTGACTCTTATAATCACCTTGTGAGCTTGTGAGGACAGATACTACCAATTCCACTTTACATATAAAGAAACCTGGACTAAGTCATATAGGAAAATTGCCTATTAGAGTGTCTTTTTCAACTACATGTTAAGATCTCATATTACTTAATTATAATTTCAATTTTTCCAAATGCTTACCAATACAACTACAACACTGTGATCTCGCATGCCATAAAACCATGACCTCAGCCATTTCTCTCCCCAGAAGCCTAAACATCTACCCCCAATCTCCAGTTTTGCTTAGGATTCAGGAAATAAACAAAGCCTAATTCTTAAAAGTGGAGAGAAAAGTAAGACCGTGAGCCACAAACTGTGATGATTTCTGAGCACGGTTAGGTACCTACAACATATCAGACAGTGCAGTTCACGTTCAAAAGCCCAGTCTCAACAAACATTCCTGAGACAAACCTATATCTACAAAGTAATGCATTTCCCAGCTGGGTGTTCAGGGATCTTTAAGTATGTAGATAAGACAGGGAGGGGCCCATAGGACTGAGATCATAATGACAATTCTGGAAAGAAAGGATGGACAGTCACTAGGTTTCCCCCTTAATTAGAAACAGAACAGTGAAACAGATTTAAGAAGTCCTCTGATTGACAGGATCCAAAAATCAGAAAGACCCAATTAAAACTTGGTAAGATACCAAAGGTGAGATAATCAAAAGATTAATGCCCCATCTCAGATGGTCAAGTCTCTGGTGATCAGTTTCAAACACCATAAAGGTCTTTGAAATCCAAGGACTAGATTCTCCATCCAGAAATCCCTTTTGACCATGCAAGAGAGGAGTGACAGTTCACCCTTCATCCTGCACAGCCTACCTGGGGGACCTCATTGGACGGCCGCCCCTGCCTGGCTGAAGCCTCTCCCCCAGTTTCTGTGACACACTGCACACTCCGGGATCTCCTCCTGTTTGGGGTGGGCCGTTCCCTTCTTCCTTCCAACATGAATTCCCTCCAGAAGACAATGTGTTTTTGCTCTTCTTTCTCTAAACTTATCTCCCTTTGGCTCATTCGTTCTTCCGGACTGAATTATCAGTAAATTAATGGCCTTCAAATCTGCATTTACAGCCCAAACCTCTGCAGCTCAAATTTGGAAGAGTCTGGGGTGGCCGGCAACAACTGACAAGTTCTCTCCCTGTCTGCCACGTTGCCATTCTTTGGCTCCCACACTAAAACTTCCAGCATCATTCCTTACTACTTTATACAGACTACTACAAAAACAAACCTGGTTATGGTATCCTTTTAATTGAGAGCTGGAAGCTTCAGTGTGATTATTTTTCTCCATCTGTCTGCCTGCTTGCATTGGATCAGTCAAAAAAACCAAGTTTGGGCATGTAATTTCTCTCAAGGCACTGCTGCAATTTAGTCTACTAGAGGACACTGCACGCAAACAAAGTTATGCAGCTTCTGCCACATCAAATACTGACCCACGCGTAACAGAGAGAGGGCTCCGGGTAGCTGAGCCAACGAGGCCATGTAAATCCAAAAGTCTCAGTGTATCTTCACAAAACCCAACACAGAACAAGAAGAGCAAATAGAACTACACAAAACACAGGCTTCAACACACCCGGACTTCTAATTACACGTAAAAATAAAAATAAAAACAGAATCCCAAGGAGCTCTCTCCCACGTCCCAGCTGTAAGCCACACTGGACGCAAGGGCAGGCTAGGAAGAACTGAGCCAAACAAAGAGCTGGGGTCAGGTCTAAAACGGACTTAAAGCCACCACTAGAAAGACAAAGTCCAACCTACGAGTGAAAATCCTGGAAAACCACAGCAGGGAGTCCAGACTTAATAGGACACAAGGAGGTATCCTAGGAAGCTAACAGTTTAGGGGAAAAGAGGGTTAAAACAAAGGAAGTGCCCACCCCAACCACCAACCCTGTCCACGGATCTGCAGAAACACACACAGTCATCATCTGTTGAAAAAAAGAAAAAGGTGCCATAAAAATAAAATGGATATGGTAATTCAAACAATTCACCTGACAACAGATTCACCTCAAAAAACAAACAGCAAAGTGGAAGAAAATTGTAACATAACATTGTAAGCTGAATTAAGTATCTTCAAACAAGAATTTCAAGATGTGAAGAAAAAGAAACAAACAAACTTGATCTTGACCAGTGTGGTATAGTAAATATAATCTTTGTCCCAGCTTCTGGCAAAGAGCTGCTAAAACCCTTGGGATTTCCTGAGTGACAGGAGGGTCTTTTGTTATTCATAAGGTGTCCCTTTCGAGCACACCTGAGTTTATGCTAATGAGTGACTTAGGATGGAGTCCCTGCATGGTCCCAGTGATGAGGGGGTTGGAAGTGCAGCCCTACCCACTGCACCCCAGGGAAGGGGAGGCCTAGAAACTAAGCTCAATAGAAACCCTTGAACAACGAGAGTTGATGAGCTTAGAGGCTGGTGAACACGTCCATATCTGGGAGGGTGAGGCACCCCTGTTCCATGGGGACAGCAGCTCCTGTGCTCAGGACACTTCCAGAGCTCGCCCTACACACCTCTTCATCTGGCTGTTCATCTTTATCCTTTACAATATCTTTTATAAACACTGGTGACTGTAAGTAAATGTCTCCCTGAGCTTTGTGAGCCATTCTAGCAAATTACTGAACCTGAGGAGGGAATCACGGGAACCTCGATTCATAACTAGTCAGTCAGAAGTACAGGTGGCAACTGACAAATAAAAATGGCAAGCAATAGGATATATTGGAGTATATGAGGAAGCCATTTGGTATAAACCTAATTCGGCCTGACTTCTCTTTTTTTTCCTCCAAAAGGGCCTGACTGGCTATTGAGCACGCATTGCATATCTGCTTAGACATTTCCTATGGCCAGAACAAAGGCCCTTGTGATAAAGATGCAACTTCCCCCCACATCAGCATTTCCTTAGGGATAAGCATTTTTCCTTAGGCTAGGAACTGATTGCTGCACTCACCTCCCAGCTCACCTGTGACCACCCAGCTGGAGACAACAGACTGCCACCCTGCTGTGTTCACAGAGACAGAAGACCTACCTGCTATTTCCATCAATCGCTGTGCCGACAGAGCAGTCTCGGGGCTATTGTAAAAGGGACATTGCAATCCTATGTGAAACATCCTCTTTGAGGGTATATAACCACCCTTATACCCCCACTTCTTTGGAGTGCTCTGTTCCTTTGTGGAAAGACTCTCCCGGGTTATAATCCTCAGATTTAAGCTCAGAATAAACTCACCCAAATTTTCATTTATAGATTGGATATGGATTATTTTCGTTGACACAACCTAGACTTGCAAGTGGCATCTGAAGTGGGGCAGTCTTGTGGAACTGAGCTAACCTGTGGGATCTGACATTACCTCCAGGCAGACAGTGTCAGAACTGAGCTAAATTTGTTGGACATCCAGTCGATATCCAGTGAGAATTGCAGAACTGCTCTGTGTGGGAAAACTCACACACATCCAGGTCGGAAGTACTGAGAGTAGAGCAGAAAAACAGAGTTTCCCCTTACAATCAAGAACTCAAACATAAAGAAAAGGAGTGGATAAAAACAAAAAAAAGTGGGAGAGACATCAGTATCATGGAGGAATGAACTGTGCCCTTAGGCTCTCCCCAAAAGACACGATGAAAATGACACTCATTAACCAACAGAGGACATTCACACAACACAACAGATGGCTGAGAGATGCACACAGCCATACATCTGCAGGTGGGGGCACAGGACCCCTGGGGAAGCAGTGGAAGGAGATGAGTGGCCCTCCTCCCCCTCAGCAGCAGCAATCTAGGGCATGGGACCTCACATAGCAGCTGGTGCACAACTCTGAGAGGAGACAGGGAAAGGTGGCCCTCTGCGGGGATGCTTTCATTCTCAGAGTTGCACCCCAGCCCCCAGGAATGCTCTACACTGAGGCAGCTAAGCCATCATGGATGAACCTCCACCAAGCTGAGCAGCCCAAGTGGGCCGCCAGTGAGTGGAGTGTGGGAGCACAGGTGGAAAAGGAGGCACCCCTTCCCCCTATCCCACCTGGTGGAACAGTGCAGCCTGTCAGCAAGGGCAGGGGATCCCCACCAGAGTGCATGCACCTGTGTGGGAAGCAGGAGCAGCCAGACACAGAGAGCCCTATAGGCACAGCTTCCAATGGATTGGCACAACTGCTAGGGGAGGCAGCAGGCTCAGAAACACAGCTCCTGCCCGCCCCCCACCTCCCGCAGTGGTCACAGGTGGAATCTGCGACCAGACACTACTACTATGAGACGGCGAAGGTCCACTCAATCAAACAGCATGAAGAAACACATTAACACTCCAGACCAGAAGGAAAATGACAAGTGTCCAGAAACCAATCTTGAAGTCACAAAAATTTACAATCTAAATGACAGAGAATTCAAAGTAGTTACCATGAAGAAACTCAAAGAGTCACAAGAAAACTCACAAAGACAGTTCAATGAACTCAGGAATAAAATTAATAAGCAGAGGCAATTCTTCACAAAACAGATTAAAACTCTAAACAGAGCTGACATTACGGAGGACAGAATCAGTAATTTAGAGGACAGAAATGTAGAAAGGCTGCAGAGGGAGGAGAGACAACTAGGACCAAGAAGAAATGAAGACATTCTCTGAGAAATATCCAACTCAATTAGGAAATGCAACATAAGGATTACAGGAATTCCACTGTGAGAAGACAGGGAGAAAGGAGAAGAGAGCTTATTCAAAGAAATAATAGCTGAGGACGTCCCAAACCTGGAGAAGGAGCTGGAATTACATGTAAAAGAACCTAACAGAACTCCTAATTACATCACTGTAAAAAGACCTTCTCCAAGGCATACGTTAGTAAAATTGGCAAAAGTCAATGACAAAGGAAAAATATTAAGGGCAGCAAGGCAGAAGAAAATAACCTATGAAGGAACCCCCATCAGGCTCTCAGAGATTTCTCAGCAGAAACCTTATAGGCTAGGAGAGAGTGGAATGATGTATTCAAAATTCTGAAAGACAAAAACTTTCAGTCAAGAATACTCTATCCAGAGAAACTATCCTTCAGATATGATTGAGAAATATAAACTTTCCCAGATAAACAAAAGCTGAGGGAGTTCATCATCACAAGAAACCCCCCTACAAGAAACGATCAAGAAGGCCCTCATACCTGAAAAAGAAAGAAAAGGTTTACAAAGCCTTGAGCAAGCAGATGAATGGAAAGACAAAATCAGAAAACTGTAGCTCTCTATCAGAACAGGTTAGCAAACACTATCTATAACATTAAAGATAAAGGGAAGGAAAGCATCAAAAATAACTATAATCACTTCATTTTAATCACAAACTCATGACACAAAATGGAATAAGTTGTAGCAACAATAACTTAGGGAAGAGGAAAAGGATGGAAACTACTTAGGCTAAGGAGATAAGAGGATATCAGAAAATGGACTGTATCATCTACAAGATGTTTTATATAAACTTCATGGTAACTACTAAACAAAAAATTAGAACAGACACACAAATGATAAATAAAGAAAAAAACTGAGAAAACCATCATAAAGAATCACCAAACTGAAAATGGCAGTCAGAAATACACAGGACAAGAAACAAGGGAAATACAGAACAACTGGAAAACAAGTGATAACATGGCAGCATTAAGCCCTCACATATCAGTAATCACTCTAAATGTAAATGGATTGAATTCTCCAACCAAAAGACACAGAGTGGAGAGATGGATTAAAAAACAAGACCCAACAATATGCTGCCTCCAGGAAACCCATCTCAGCTCTAAAGACAAACACAGGCTCAGAGTGAAGGGATGGAAGGCAATACTCCAAGCTAGTGGCAAACAAAAGAAAGCAGGTATTGCCATACTTTTATCAGACAAAGCAGACCAAGATGAAAAAGGCAATGAGAGACAAAGGAGGGCAGTATACAATGATAAAAGGGATACCCCACCAAGAGGGCGTAACACTTATAAATCTATATGCACCTAACACAGGAGCACCAAAGTGCATAAAGCAACTATTAACAGACCTAAAATGAGAAACTAACAGCAACACATTAATAGTAGGGGACCTCAGCACCCAAGTTACATCAATGGAAAGATCATCCAGACAGAAAGTCAACAAGGAAATAGTGGAATTAAACAAAAAACTAGAGCAGATGGACTTATATATAGAGAACACTCCATCCAAAAACAGCAGAATACACACTCTTCTCAAGTGCACATGGAACGTTCTCAAAGACAGACCATATGTTGGGGAACAAGGGAAGCCTCAACAAAATTAAGAAGATCAAAATCATATCAAGCATCTTTTCTGACCATAATGCTATGAAATTAGAAATCAACTGGGAAAGTTGGGAAAGTGACAAATATGTGGAGACTAAACAACACACTACTGAACAACCATTGGATCAATGAAGGAATTAATGGAGAAATCAAAAAATATCTGGAGACAAATGAAAATGAAAATACATCATACCAACTCTTACGGGATGCAGGAAAAGAAATCCTAAGACGGAAATTCATGGCAATACAGGCCCACCTTAAGAAACAAGAAAAATCTCAAATAAGTAATCTTAAACTACACCTAACACAACTAGAAAATAAGAACAAACAAAGACCAAAGTCAGCAGAAGGGAAATAATAAAAATTAGAGCAGAAATAAATGAAATAGAAACAAAAAACCAGTAGAAAGGATAAATGAAACTGAGAGCTGGTTCTTTGAGAAGATAAACATAATTGACAAACGCTTAGCCAGACTAAGAAAAAAAAGAAGGTTTCAATAAATAAAGTTAGAAATGAAAAAGGAGAAATTACAACAGATGCCACAGAAATACAAAGGATTATAAGAGAATACTATGAAAAAGTATATGTGAACAAATTGGACAATCCAGAAGAAATAGAGAATCTGAATAGTCCAATCACAAGTAAAGAAATTGAAATAGTAATCAAAAACCTCCCAAAAAAACAAAAGCCAAGGACCACATGGCTTCTCTGGAGAATTCTACAAACATTCAAAGAATATTTAAGACCTATCCTTCTCAAACTATTCCAAAAAATTAAAGAAGACGGAACACTTCCTAACTCATTCTATGAGGCCAACATCACCCTGATCCCAAAGCCAGACAAGGACAACATAAAGAAGGAAAACTACAGGCCAATATCGCTGATGAACACAGATGAAAAAACCTCAACAAAATATTGGCAAACTGAATACAGCAATACATTAAAAGAATCACGCACCATAATCATGTGGGATTTATACCAGGAATGCAGGGATGGTTCAACAACTGCAAATCAATCAATGTGATACACCATATTAACAAAATGAGGAATAAAAATCATGTGATCATCTCAATAGATGCAGAGAAAGCGTTTGACAAGATCCCAAATCCATTTATGATAAAAACTCTCAACAAAATGCACATAGAAGGAAATTACCTCAACATAATAAAGGCCATATATGACAAATCCACAGCCAACATCATACTCAATGGGGAAAAGTGAAAGCCATCCCTCTGAACAGGAACAAGACAAGGGTGCCCACTCTCACCACTCTTAGCCAAAATAGTACTGAAGGTTTTGGCCGGAGCAATTAGGCAAGAAAAAGGAATAAAAGGTATCCAAATTGGCAAGGAAGAAGTGAAACTCTCACTGTTTGCAGACAATATGATTCTATATATAGAAAATCCCAGAGAATCCATCAGAAAACTATGAGAAATAATCAACAAGTACAGCAAAGTTGCAGGGTACAAATTCAACTTACAAAAATCACTTGCACTTTTATACTCTAATAAGAAACTAAGAGAAAAAGAACCCAAGAATATAATCCCATTTACAATTGCAACAAAAAGAATAAAATATCTAGGAATTAATTTAACCAAGGAGGTGAAAGATCTATACAATGAAAACTATAAGACATTATTGAAAAAAATCAACAACATAAAGAAATGGAAAGATATTCCACGCAGGTGGATTGGAAGAACAAACATAGTTAAAATGTCTGTATTACTTAAAGCAATCTACAGATTCAGCGCAATCCCAATCAGAATCACAATGACATGCTTCACAGAAATAGAACAAAGAATCCTAAAATTCATATGGGGCAACAAAAGACCCCAAATAGGTAAAGCAATTCTGAGAAAAAAAGAACAAAGCTGAGGACTCCAAAATATACTACAAAGCTGTTGTAATGAAAACAGCATGGTACTGGTACAAAAACAGACACACAGATCAATAGAACAGAATTGAAAGCCCAGAAACAAAACCATATATCTATGGATAGCTAATCTTCGACAAAGGAGCCAAGAACATACAATGGAGAAAGGAAAGTCTCTTCAATAAATGGTGTTGGGAAAACTGGACAGCCACATGCAAAAGAATGAAAGTAGACCATTATCTTGCACCACACAAAAATTAACTCAAAGTGGATTAAAGATTTGAAGGTAGGATGTGAAACCATAAAACTCCTAGAAGAAAATATAGGCAGTACACTCTTTGACACCAGTCTTAGAAGCATCTGTTCGAATACCATGTCTACTCAGGCAAGAGAAACAAAAGAAAAAATAAACAAATGGGACTACATCAAAGTAAAGAGCTTCTGTACAGCAAAGGAAATCAGGAACAAAATGGAAAGACAACACGCCAACTGGGAGAAAATATTTGCAAATCATATATCCAACAAGGGGTTAATCTCCAAAATACATAAAGAACTCATACAACTCAACAACAAAAAGCAAACAACCTGATCAAAAATGGGCAGAGGATATGAACAGACATTTTTCCAAAGAAGATATATAGATGGCCAACAGGCACATGGAAAGATGTTCAACCTCACTAATTATTAGGGAAATGCAAATCAAAACTACAATGAGATATCACCTTATACCTGCCAGAATGACTATAATTACCAGGACAAAAAATAAATGTTGGAGAGGATGTGGAGAAAAGGGAGCCTTCATATACTGCTGGTGAGGCTACAAACTGGTGCAGCCACTATGGAAAACAGTACGGAGATTTCTCAAAAAATTAAAAGTAGAAATACCATATGACCCAGCTATCCTAGTACTGGGTATTTATCCAAAGAACTTGAAATCAACAAGTAAAAGAGACTTATGCACCCCTATGCTCATTGCAGCATTATTCACAATAGCCAAGACGTGGAAGCAACCTAAGTACCCACCAACTGATGAATGGATAAAGATGTAGTATACACACATACAATGGAATACTACTCACCCATTAAAAAAAGACAAAATTGTCCCATTTGCAACCAATGGATGGACCTTGAGGGTACTATGTTAAGCGAAATAAGCCAGAGAAAGATAACCACCATATGATTTCACTCATATGTGGAATATAAACAAACACAGGGACAAAGAGAATAGATTAGTGGTTACCAGAGGGGAAGGGGGTGGGGGTGGGCATAAGGGGGAAAGGGGCACATATACGTGGTGACTGAAAAATAATAATGTACACCTGAAATTTCACAATGTTATAAACTATTATGACCTCAATTTTAAAAAAATAACAGAAAGAAGTGAAATAGAGCTGACTGAACACAAGAAAGAAATAGAAGAAAAATGGCAAAATCATATCAGAAATGAAGACAAAATTACATGGTGCCCAAAGAATAAATTTACACACAAACACAACAAGGGCAGTGAAGACAGCAGAAAAATAACCAAGAGAATGAAAATGAGATAAAGAAAGAAGTAAAAAGTATCAGAGAGAAAGTGTCTGACACAAAAGACAGGTAAAAGAGATTCAGTTTCTGTATAACTGAAGACTTTCTAGAAGATAAAACAATAGATCAGAATACTTAAAATTACAATCCAAAATAACTTTCTGGAAATAAAATAGGACCTGAATCTACACATTTAAAGAAGCTATTGAATGCTTTAACCTGTAGCTGGGAAAAGCGAACCACAACAATCAGGATCCCCAGGAAGAAAGATCAAATAACTGACAAAGACAAAGAGAATGAGACAGGCATCGGAATTCTCAAAAACAACAAATTAGGTAGCATTTTCAAAGAACTCCAGAGAAGAACTGTCAGTCAAGGAGTTATATTCCACTACGCTGCGCTCTGAACAACAGGACTACAGGAAGTAGTTTCAAACATGCGAGAGCCCCTGAGAATTCTGTCCCCATCAGCTGTTGGTGAGGAATCTACCACAAGATAAACGTCATCAAACCAAGAGACGACACACAGATTCCAGCAAAAAGACTGATGGTGAGTTTTTAATATAGTTAGTTACGTATCTAAGATGAAAACAAAGGTGGGGAAAAGAGGAAGAAGAACATATCATATGGTGTGTGCTCTATGTTCTATGTTGCACGTTCTGACAAAGTATAAATAAAACAACTCAAAATCTGATGGAGACGGGAGAGGGAAAAAGGAAAGTAGAATAAGCTCACTGGTTGTTGTACATGCAGTAAGTAGAAGTTAAAATAAATATCATTAAAAACTCACAAACCAGATAACAAATGGCTAAATTTTAAAACACAAGGGAATAAAGGTATTAAAAAGTTATAAGATCAAAGGCAACCACTAAAAAAATTAAACACCTAAATATACAAAAAATGTTTCAAAGAGCAAAAAACAAAACAATAAAAAACGCATCACATAAACAGCAAATGTAACATAACACACATAATAATTAACATAATATGACAGACTTGATACAAAACATGTTTTTATCAAGAAATATGAATAGATTAAAATAAAAAGATTTTTTATTTAGTTCATGATACTGGTGAGAGACCAACCACAATTAAAACTAAAAAGCACTAACTTTGTGCTAAAAGTCTCAATTCACCACGTGGATGCTCTAAGTATCTATGTGGCAAATAACAGCCCATCTGCCTTCATGAAATGAAACTACAAAAGAGGCAGACAGACACGGATAGAAGTTCATAGATAATAGGAGATTTTAACATCTCACTCTCAGCACAAAACAGATTAAGTGGACCAAAAATTAAAAGGATACAGAAGATCTAAAGAACAATTAGTAGAGCTTATGGTTCTGTATTGAACTTCAAAGCATGATAATAGAGAACACACCTTCTTCTCAATTACATATGGATCATTCACGAAAACTCATCATTTATTAGATCCTCCCCAAAATATCAATATGTCTCATAAAATAGAATGGCTAAAAACAGTATTCCCTAATCATGATGCAATAAAACTAGAAATTACTAACAAATTTTTAAAAATTAAAAGATACTTTCATCTGGAAATTAATTTCCTATTTAACAACTCTTGGGAGAAAGGGGAAAAAATAGAAATTACAAAATTTTTTTAAATGACAATGAAAACATTATATATCAGAATTTGTGGGCTACAACTGAAATAGTAACCAGAAGAAAATTCATAGCCTTAAACACTTTATTAATAAAATGGAAAAGTAAAACTAAATAAATTCCCAGTGCAAAAGTTGGAAAAACTACAAAGAAAGCAAGAAGAAAGTACTAAGATCAAAGAAGCAATTAATGAGACAGTGAATAAAAACTCAGCAATTCTAATTAATAAATCAAAATCTTGTTTGCTGAAGAAAAATAAGAAAATAAACATACTATTAGATAACTTAATCAAAGAAATCACAAATATACAAAATCAGAAATGACATTTATAATACTATTTAACATTGTAACAGAAGTATGTGCTAAACCAATTTGATACCAATTAGAGGTATCAGAATTAGAACTGAAGACGTAAAACTATCCTTGTTCCAGGTACATGATGACATGATCATATACCTGGAAAACCCTAAAGAATCAATGATCTTTAGACAGGAGAGAAACATGTACGCTCAAACACTGCTGCTTGTAATGGAAATTGGTATATTCCTTACGGATGGGAATTTGGGACTATCTAACAAAACTATATATATATGTTTACCTTTTAACCCAGCAAATCCCACTTCTGGGAATACAGCCTGAAGTTTACACTCAAGTAATGTGAAGAAACATACATACAAGATTATTCTTCATTGTGGCATTGTTGGTTTACAAAATATTTGAAACTAGCTAAATGCCTATATGTAGGAGGGTAGATGAATAAATTATAGGACATCCATGTATTGGAGTATCATGCAGAATGAGAAAGAGCTCTATGAACTGATATAGAGTGATTTCCAGGATATATTTTAAGTGAAAAAAGCAAAACTGAAAAGTATCCAGAGGATTCCACTTCTTGAGTGAGAAAGTGGGAAATAAGAAAATATACATGTGTCTACTCACACGAGCAAGACTGGTTACCTACAGAGTGTGGGCGCCTGCTGAATGGGAAGAAAGAACAGAGGAAGTGGGGGGGAGAGCGACACATTCCTGTACAGGCCTTTATCCACATCTTGACTTTGGGAACCAGGTGAACATTTGTTCAGAAATGTCTGCTCAGAAAAATGGACAAAACCAACAAGGATGGGAAGAAAATCCTAAAACTGAATAGAAACAGAAACAAATGAATCAGGCTATGTTTCCAATGAATAATATAACCACACTGATGGAGGAGAGCAGAACTAACCTAAATAACTTTTAAACACAGTATTTCTACCAGAAAATAAAAGCTCTAAACAAATGTTGAACTCTACTTATAAGACTCTTTTTTGCAGCAGCATGGCTTTGCAATTCCAAGGCTATTTTCTGAGCATTTAGGGGTTAGCAAATGAGTAAATATGTTGTGAATAACGTGAATCAGGAGTTATAAATTTGGAAAAAGAGGAAAAGTAGAATGAACCTATGTAGTGTGTAGTGTGGGACTGGAATTAAGAGGCATGGATAGAGACACACACACAGACATATATATCCACACACAGATATACACACACACACATTCATATATACACATTCACAAACACGTTTACTCATGCTGATCTTTTTCCCATCTATAACAATCTTAGTCTTAAGATTCATATGATTATGCCTGAAGAAATGAAATTTCACAATTTTTAAAAACTAAATTTAAAAGATATTGGCTATGCAATGTATACCATAGGAAGGTGTTATGAAAAACTGTCAAGAAAAAACGCTTTTAAACAGAGCAGCCAGGCGAATCCTTAAATAGCAAAGAATGTACTCACATATGTGGTAGGATCATAAAAACAGAAAAAATGTAATATTAATCCCAGTTGCAAATATTCAAATGTGCCTAGTTCAGATTATTTCCACATTAGTAAGATAAACATATTGTCTTTCACAAAAGTTACAAAGATGCAAATGCTACTTGGTATTTTACAATGAAACTTATCAAAAGCACTGTACCTTACAGAAAAGTCATAGGAGCACGAGGCCAACACGGAAGCATGAAATGGTGAAAACTACAAAACAAAAACAGCCTTTTGAAGTTAGCCGTAATTATACCATGCTGCTGCATATGGTCATTCCCATGAACGTCACAATAAATGAAAGATTAGTCAGGGCTGTCCTTAAAATACGCTTTCCTGAACCTTATACTTTAATTCAAGGCAAAAATCTTCCGGCCTTTTAAGTATCATCTATAGAAAAAACCATTATTTTTACATTCTCCAAAGAAAAACCATTACTCAGGCTTTTTAGAGCTTATTTAGAAGAAAATATTCCCAAAGTATTGTATTCTAGAAAAATTAAATACAATTTCATATTGGCTATCCAAAAATGACACCTACAGAATACAAGGGTTTTAAGTATGTGATAGTACAAACATGTAATTTACCAATTTTATGACTACATATAAGGATTGCTATACACACAAGTATCAAATAAACATTTACATGTTAAATAAAAATATCTGTAAAAGAATTTTTGTTACTTGTATATCATAGCTCATGAAAAATGATATCAAGAATAAAAACTGCAAACTTAGAAACCAATAATATCTTTTGGATAAGTAATAAACATACTTCAATAGGCTGCCCTTTGCAATTATATTTCTTCAGTGTTTTTCTCACCAGTACTTTAATAGTTATAAACACAGACACAACTACATTTGAATACGCTTTATAGTTTGCAAAATATTTTCACTACGTTAACCAATTTCAGTCTCAGAAGCACTATGAAACATACATAGAAAATATTTTTCAGCTACTAAAACCTGTGTCGTTAAACAAACAGGACACTGTGTCTCATATGCTGAGTTGCAGCCAGTAAAAGTTCAAATATTAATTTAACTGAAATTCAGAATTTTTGAAATAGGAATAGCATAATTATCTTACTGCTAAGATCATTAAGGTGCTTTTTTTACTCTTTAAGTAATAAAACAAAGAATGAAATTGGGAGATGTCACTTAAGATGTTTTCCACAGTGACTTAGCAAAACTCACCTACGTAAAAGCTGGGACACTAACTTCAGTCATCTTATAACCAGACAAATTTCTTGGGAGCAGCAGAAAAAAGTCATTTTTATCTCATCCTCTGCTGTTTGCAGAGTGGAAAACTTTCTATACCCCAAATGTTTGTGAACATTCGTATATGTTATCACATTGGAGAAAAGAAAGAATTAACCATCTCTCCATATGAGTTTCAACAAGGTAAAGAGACCTTCCAACTGAATGGAAAACTATGAAGAATGTAATACCAGAAGTAAATTACTATAGTTAAAAAGTACTAAAAGGAACAGTAGATTGAGGATAACAGCATGAAAAACATTTTTATTTAACCTTAAGAACTGATTGGCTATGCTGTCCTACTTCATTCAATAATTATTCAAATATTTTACCTAATTTTAGTTTTCAGTGTTTATCATCATTAATTGGGTAACAAAAATATGCCCAAAAAGAATCAACCCCAACCTCTAAACACCTTTTACATATACTTCATTGATTGTGTTCCTATTTATATTCTACATATGAAGAGAAAAGACAGAAACTTACTTTCACTCTCCTAATAGCATAGGTGTGACCAAGAAGCTCGAACACTGGCTGTCGCACATTCCTCAAGTCCCAGCCTCTCAAACTACAGTCGACTGCCCCTGTCACCAGCAAATTCTGAAAACAAGTCAGAGACAAGTCAACAGTGACTTCTTGGCAATTAAGCAGTATCCAGGCTCTCCTACTAGAAACGATATCTATTTTCTAGTAATCACTTAATCTGAACCCAGGAGTCATTCTTGAGAAGTTATATGACAAGTATGGAAAAAATCAAAACACATATCAAAAAGCAAAAATTAATATGACTTGGGAGAAACGGAACTCAACATGCTTTATGCATTTGATGGAACACTACACACAGCAGAAAAAGGCCCAGGCCCCAATAGCATGGTGGACTCTCCAACCCGCCTTTAGTAGGATTAATAAATAAGCACGTAAGGGATAAAAACAATGCCTTACTAATGAGCTCACTTTCTCTTCAGCATGCTCTGAGGTTTGACCAGGCATTAAAAGGCAAAAGCACTGTTAATTTAGGAATATTTGAAAGAGCAAAGGTATAAATTACATTTTTATGTTTTCTAACTGTAAGTCAATCATTGTTCCCAACTCTCATGGGCCATGTCTTAATACAATATCTGATCATGCCTGAGAATCCACGCAGACAGGGCTATAAGTCTCCTACCAAGTCAGGCTTTACAAATCCTGCTGCCTAGAGCCCTAGGTGAACCCAGTGTTCCCGGCTGAACAGGCCAAGTGCTGGGTCCACAGTCAGCCCTGTCTCACAGCAACCACAGCAGTAATTCACTGGCTCAGTGTGCTGGGCTTCAGGATAAGCTCACTTGAAGAAAAGTTCCAGTAACTTAGAAAAAAATATATATCCTATAGGAAGATAGGCCCTGAGCTAACATCTGTTGCCAACCCTCTTTTTTTTTGTCTGAGGAAGACTGCCGCTGAGCTAACATCTGTGCCACTCTTCCTCTACCTTGTATGTGGGATGCCGCCACAGCATGGCTTGACCAGCAGTGTGTAGGTCTGCACCTGGGATCTGAACCAGGGAACCCCGGGCTGCTGAAGCGGAGCGCACAAATATAACCATTCTGCCACCAGGCCGGCCCCAGAACAAAATTGTTTTTAACCACTCTCAAGTGTCTATCAGCATCTTTTTTAGAATTCCCAAAAGTATAACATATACTCCACAATTTCATTTTCCTATATGAAAAATTCATTTATGATGTGAGAGATCTGAACTGTAGGTATCAGCATTGAAATTTTTATTTAAAGTCTATTACTGAATATGTACTATATTTTCTTTTAACCTATTTTATTTCTTTTTATTTAAAGAACTATGCCAGTACAATGTTCTCTTAACTTTCATTAATTAATTTAAAACTTGGAAAAAACAAGGCAAATGTTTTACCTAACCATCACAGTCAACAGACAACTTCAGGTACATAAACAGTACATGAACACATATTTAATGGATTTCTGTTTCTAATTCGTATGCTCATGTGGTTAACTGAAGCTTTGCAAAAAGTTACAAATGGACGCTGCTATCTTACAGAAGCCTGAAGCTTGGTTACGCTTATATGGGAAGATGAAACAGAAAATTTTAAAAACTGATGAAGTGTCAAATTAAAAATCAAGTCACAAATAGTTCAGCAGCCTGATGAGCAAAGTGAACAAGAAATGAAAGAAAAAGATGATACAAATTGGTGGGGTTATGAACAATAAAGAAAAAATTACATAAATTGTAAAGCAATTTGCCAAACAAACAAGTAAGGCTGCACTGTTGAACTTTGAGAATTTCTGTTTCTTATTAAGCCTGTTTTATGTGCCCTTAAATCCAATTAATGCTAATGCAGGTCACTCACAATCATCAATTAGAAATGAAAGGGACTGAATTTAACTTAATGGCCCATAAACATGACCAAAGTCCACATAAACAAAGATAAAATAAAATCTAGAACATTTCAACATTAGGAAGGGCTCAGCAGTTCAGGTCAGAGCCAGACAGGGTACCTCATTGTATTTACACCAGTCACAACTCAAAATTTCTGCCTGATGTGCTGGAACCACAATTCTGACTCCTGTTGACTTCACGTCCCAAATTCTCAGAGTCTGATCACCTGAGGAAAGAGGAAGATGTGATCACTCTCCATCACACCACCTGGATGCTCAGGGACATACTGGGCTCAGGATGATAAATCAGGAAGCGTGCACTGCTTCAGTGTAATGATGCTGCCATCTGTGTATCACACACACATACATATATACTGTTCCACTGTGAGGATGCTGCCATCTGTGTATCACACACACATACATATATACATTGTCTCACTGTGAGGATGCTCCCATCTGTGTATCACACACATATATGTTGTTTTTAACTATGACAACATGTACAAAAGACTAAGAGTGACATACCACGATAATATTTTTAGATCTACTCAAAGTAGGACAATGTGAATCTCATGCTGAGACAAGCACAGTGGTGACGAAATACACAGCAGGCATTTTCCTTCAGGATAGGAAAAGGCCCTGAAAATCCTCATTTCATAAAATAAAGTTAGCGCCCTGTACCAGCACGTTCTATAAGAAACAAAATGGTAACAGTTTTACGTTAAATGGGGGCAAAGTCTACCAAGCCAGAATGGACAATTTTTAAATCTTAGCCTTTATATTTACTACATTTCAATGGGCCAGACATAGGTATATTTTTCTCCTTAGAAAAAACAAGTTGAAAAAATTTAAGGATTAGATTTCGCATTATTACAAAATGGTTTATGTTGCTTAGCTGCAGAAAGTCGCCCTGATTACATGTTTTCTATGCTGCTTGCCTTCAATTTTTGTAAACTATGAGGAAACCACAAAATTATCAGATGAGTAAAACGGGATATATGTGTCTACATCAAAAGCAAATTACAAACAACTAATCGTGGGAGAAATGTGGTTCAGCTGGATGAAAAAATGTGGTGATGGCGCCATGGCAGTCAACGTTTTGAATTCCGTTTAGGAGTTATATGACCCTGCACAAGTTATATAACATCTGAGACTCATTTCTCATTTCTAAAAAAGAAACAGAATGCCTACATGCAGAGTTGTAAGATTTAGTATAATAAAGTTTCTGTAAAGCACTTGGCATAGTGTCTAGCACATAGTAGATACTTTATATTGTATATCAAAATGCTAAAATTTTAAATTGCCCTTTGCTTGCCCTCATGTATTTTCCTATATTCCTAATTCTAAATCATATGTCATTAAGCTAAATTTAGCATTTTATGACTTTTTTTCTGATTCCTTTGGAAGTTGCTTAGGAAAGATAAGACCTAAATTGCTGGTGGTAATGAATGTAGAGGTTAAGAGCCAGGGTGCTGGGGTTCCAGAGCTTGGTTCTAATCCAGCTCAATCATTTAGTAACTGTTGGCGTTTAATCAAGTTACTTAACTTCACTGATTCTCATTTCCACCCCCATGATAAAATATCTACCTTATCAAGTTGAAATAAGATAAAGCTTTTAAAAATAAAACAAGAAAACATACCCATGATTAGAACTCATTCCTGTCCCTATTAATAACATGAATAATAGCTAATATTTATTGAGTGCTTACTATGTACTAGATTCTGGTCCAAGCATTTTGTATGTATTAACTTTTTTAAAACATCACAAGTGAGGTAGAAATTTTGATAATATAAAAAGTACTTTTTGTAGTAACTCACAAACGGAGAAACTGATGAAATGACTTGCTCAACGGAGAAAGCGAGCGGGTCAGGATGTGGAACCAGAAGCTGGCGAGGCTGCCGGCTCCACAGGCTGTGAGCTCTTCTATGCCACGCTGCCTCCTAACGCTGCTGGAGGGAAGTTCCAAGCAACCAAGGCCAGCTGGATCTTGAGGAATTATTCTTATAATTTATATGTTAATTTTTTCTACAAATTGGGGGGAAAACATTTAATCATACACACATGACACTGTCATATTTGCCCCTCAGTTATTTTAGAAATAAAAGTAATAACACACAGCAGATAAAGTTGAAACTTCTATTGTATTTTCAACTCCCTTCCCCATCCTCCTTGCCCAGAGGTCACCACGGTCATGAATTTGGTGTGTGTCCCTTTAGTCTGTGTTGTAATATATTACTACATTTTTTTTTTTTTAAGGAGTGGCCCTGAGCTAACATCTGTTGACAATCTTTTTCTTTTTTTTTTTCTTCTCCCCAAAGCCCCCCAATACATAGTTGTACACACTAGTTGTGGGTCCTTTATTTCCTCTATGTGGGACACCACCTCAGCATGGCCTGATGAGCTGTGCCATGTCCACGCCCAGGATCTGAACCAGCAAAACCCTGGGCTGCCAAAGCGGAGTGCGCGAACTTAACCACTCAGCCACAGGGTCAGCCCCTATTACTACATTTTCATGAATTCACAAACATGTACTTTTGCTTTGTGTGTTGGATTTTAAATGTTTTTATTTTAAAACACCACCCTCCTACTTTACAGAAGGTTGAAAACTCTGACAGAAGAGTAAGCAACCTCTCTGGATCTAGTCAAGGATGGCAGGGATGGGAGGGAATGACAAGTTTGAAAGCACCAAACGGAAACTTCAGAATTGGTACAGACTAGAGCTTCAAATATCTTCAGGGGCCCTAATTATAATCGCTGTCTGTGGTCTTGCCACCAGTCAGTAGAATTTGCTCCACAATTCTAAATAGCTTTGATAAAATGATCTTCCAGGGCTTTCCCTAACTTTCAGAGTATAAAGCAGGGGGCTCTGGATATCTAGTGTTTGGTCTGCCCAACAACACCCTTCTAGGAACAGCATCCTCTTCTCACCATGTGATTCTAGAAAGACTTATGGCTCAACACAGATGACCAGCCAGGGACAGGTCCAAGCCTCTGATTTCTTGTCCTGACCACTGCTAACAGGTCAAAGGTAGGTACTTGGGATTTTCTGAACTATAAGTGAAAAAATAATGTCAGTCCCTCTCTTATAAGAGAATTTACAGATTATAAAATTGAGGAGCTGCTGGTGGCCATGTGTTTCATTGTATGGAGAAAGCCAGCCGGCAGAGTCAAGCCAACAAGCAGAGAAAAGTCCAGATTAGAGACAGAGAATGTATCCTGTGGCCGTTCAAGCATCCTTTCCCTTTCTGGGATGCTTTTCAATAAATTCTACAAAGACCCAAGATAGTTCAAGTTCTATCACCTGTAGGCAAAGGAGATCCCTTATCACCATGGAGGGAGTGAATGGAATCCATCTGAAGCTTCAGTCTCTAAAGAGCCTAGCCCCAGAGAAGAACACGTGATCCAGCACAAGGCTACCACTAAAACATGGGAAATGCCTAATGATGTACACTAGCTTTCAAAAGTGTGTGTCTAACATCAGGTCTGAAACTATGAAGTCTGCTATAGCTACGACTAAAGCATCATTTAAAGTTCAATGAGCTTGTGTCCATCCTAAAAATTACATTTTATGAGTATATGAATGAGTTAAAGTACTAAAACATCAGAGTGAACGTGGACTAGATTAAGAACTGTTATTCCAGCAACAGTAGGGATGAATCTCACAAAACATAATGTTGAGCAAAAGCAACCAGAAACAAAAGTATAAAAACAGGCAACATTAATCCGTTGTTATCAGAAGGCAGCACAGTGGTTGCCCTGGAGCAGGGGCAGGGGGTGAGGACTGGAAGATTGTCGGGGGAGCTTGGGAGCACTCTCTTTCCTGATCTGGGTGATGGCACACAGACGCGTTCATTGTGAAAATCCATCGTGTCATATACTTGAGATTACGCACTGTTCTGTACGTGTCTTATACTTCAATAAAAGATTAAATAGATGAGCACAAAGGCTGGGTGGACGGCTATTCCAAATTTCTCTGGGACAATATTCCGGCTCCTCACTCTCGCATTCAGCAGGCATGGTTTAGGCTGTCACCTCTGGCAGTTAATTTAAAGGGCGCAAAAGAGTGAGGGCTGCTCTGAAGGAGCTCAGGACCCCGCCTCCTCACAGACCCTCTGCTGCACAGTTGGCACTTCATCCTCATCGCTCTTGTCCAGGAAGGAGGGAGACCTTCTGGCCAAATGGTACCATGACTCACTCAACTCTTTCAGCCACCAGGACATCTGTATGTATGCTGTTTTTCAAATTGCCTTTTCCAGACAACTGGCCTGTCATTGTCAGCCAGACGTTTATCAGAGCCTGTAATGGTGCCACAGACGCACCTGCATCACCAGCTTCCCTTATCAGTTGCAGCCCTGCCACCGGTAGCAGAACCAGTGCAGTCAAGTGCACGCTACAGGATGGGAAGTGCTGGCTGCCGCCACATCTAATTTCAGATCACAGCCATTGGGGAGGAGAATGAGGGTAAATGTTGAGTCTGAAACTGTGAAGCAAAATGAGTAGCAAAAGGATGCATATTGGGCCCAAATAACTTAATTTAACGGAAATGCCAGATGCCTAGCAGATGTAATATGACTTTTTTCCTAGAGTAGAATGAAGCTTTTTAAACTACTGGACCCACACACTCAGGCACAGCCAGGGCTTACACGATTATATGGGGTCTGTAAGAGCAGTAATTTAGTTCTCAAGGTTCCCAAGAAAGTGTACTTCATATTAATCTTCTGTAAAGAGCTCAATTATTCTTTCCTCCTATCTCACAGACTCTAGAAACATGAATTGTGCCCTATACGACTTTCATTAATGACAAAACATAGAGACTCTGCTATGGAAGGTAAACCTAGATCTCAATCTCTAAAAATCCCCTTTGGGCCTGTCTTTACTTAGCTAATGATAACAAATTTAGTTCTAGGTTTGCAAACACCATACAGCTTTGAAGGTGACTAAATTCTTGGAATAAGTTAAATGCTATATTCTCATATATTTCTTAAAATATAAACTGTTATGAGCGGTTGATGACATAATTAACTATACATGCACCACAGGACTAAACATAAAAATACACCTTAATTGTCTATCATAGAGGCTTCTAATATTTTTAATATTTGTAAAAACAAATATTTTACCACTTTGGGTTCCAGATCCATGAATTTTGCAGTTGAGATGATTTTTATGCAAAGATTATAGTATGCTTTATAACAAGTTCCTGCCTGTAAGCAAGAACATAAAGTAAAAGAATTAATTGATAAAGACCATAATACAACTCAAACTATAACTAAAAAAACTTTGGAAAAAAACTAACAAGTTCTCAAACTAAAGAAATTACTTCCTCTCTGAATTCAGCACTGAAACCATTCTGTGGGTTTTTAAAAAAGAAATAAGTATATTTCTATTAAAACAAACATGCCATTCCCATTATATCAACAGAAAAAAGCTATAATTTGGCATCTCAAACAGAGCAACACCATAGACTAGTACAGTGCTTTCTGAATCAGGATGATCTCTAGATTTAGCTGGAGTGATTAAAAAATATATCTCCCAGAGAGATTAGATTCAGCAGGACTAAGACAGAGCCAGAAGTCTGTTGTTTTTTTAAGTTCCTCCCCATGATTCTGATAACCAGCCCTGGTGGTCTAGTGGTTAGATCTGGTGCTCTCATCATGGCAGCCCAGGTCCGTTTCAGGTCAGGGAATCACACCACCATCTGTGGGGTGTCATTCTGTGTGCCTGCATGTTGCCGTGATGCTGAAAGCTATGCCACTAGGATTTCAAATACCAGCAGGGTCACCCACGGTGGACAGGTTTCAGCAGAGCTTCCAGACTAAGACAGACTAGAAGAAGGACCTGGCCACCCACTTCCAAAAAAGTGGCCCTGAAAACCCTGTGAACAGCAGCAGAGCACTGTCTGATAGAGTACAGGAAGGTGAGAGGATGGCGCAGAAAGACCGGACTGGGATCCCTCTGCTGTGCACAGGGTCACTAGGCGCTGGAGTCCACTGAATGCTACTAACAACAAAACAAAAATGATTCTTATGGTCAGCCAGGTTTCAGGATGACTGGACTAGTATGTCATTACACAACCAAGCATTCTAGATTCTATCTGGAGCAAGTGACTTTAAAACTCTGCTCTCAGATTTGAGTTCTCAGATAAGCACTGACCATTAATTCTTACAGCACAGACACATAGCAAAGCATTCTTGAGCACGTCAAAGCTGTTTCCGCAGAATTCTGAGCACACACGTTAATAATAAGAGGCATTCTATGGAGCCCTTACTCTGTGCCAGGGACTGTTCTGAGCCCTTTGCATACATTGACTCACTTAATCCTTCCCAAAACTCCATGCTGTGGGTGTTATTATCACCCTTATTTTTCAAATGAGGAATGAAGAGACAGAGGTTGAGTTGCATCACCAGTCATGTAACAGTGCTGAAAGCAGAGTTTGGTCCCAGGCAGTCCAGCTCTGTCCAGAGTCCATGTTCCTAACCACTGGCTGTGTCGCCTCTCCTTCAGAGAACATCACCCTCCTCCTCATCATCTGCTATTAGTTTTTCTTCTAGCATCTCTCTTTCCCATGGGACTCTACGCTCTCAGAGGTCAGGAACCCTGTCTGTTTTCCTCCTCAATGTATCTTCAGTGCCCAGAAAATGGTGGACATTGACTAAATATCTGACTCACTGATAACGTCCCCCTCAACAAACAAAATTAGCCTGAGATATGTTTTCAAAATTCTAATAAGATGGTTACACCCATATCTTACATGATAATAATCAAAAATGTTTTAGTGTTTGCCTGTGGAAGGCACTCAGGTATATAGAAGATATACATGCCCCAAAGGTAAAGTGTGAAGACAAGTCAAGCAAAGAAAATATGCAAAGAAGTTCATTTCCTACGAGTGCATTGTCCATAGTAAGCAAAGTTTCTTGTCTCACTTGAAATGGCAAAGGCACAATGAGAGCTTCAGAGCTCACCCCAACTTTTACTATCCCACGAACCCTCTTTTTGTAGAGTGGAAGAAAAACTTTAAATCTTTTCAACTTTATCAAGAGGCTAATATCTGAAAATCATCATGAAGGAATACGTCAGGAAAATCGCAAATGCTTGATAAATAAACCTTCCAATGAGTTTCCAAAATCATAAAAGCTCGCAGAAAATGGCTTTAATGTATTAAGTTTTTTTTACAGGAATATATTTTACAGTTCAGTTTTCATCAAATCCCTTCTGATTTATTTTAAGCCTTGGATGTGCAGATGATTTAGTGAATATTGGCCCCCATCTCCTTCCACCTAATCAGGACCCACTCTTTCCATTCTCAGCGTGTAGTTTGGGTCCCCCCCCCCCCCCCACCCACCTCCCATTCCCAACTGCAGTGGCTGGGCTGGCCCAAGACAATCAACACACTACACCCCTTCCCCCAGGCACAATGGTTAGTTTAGGAACATCCACACGGACCGTCAGAGCCAAGGAGAGGAAAGGAAACTTTTCCAGATGTCTGAGAAGGAACCTCTCACTTTTTCCTACTGGATGGAAACCAGAAAGGATGCAGGGGTGGAGCTACTCCCATCTTCCTATCATGTGGTACCTGATACTGAAACCAACTCAACAGAACACGTAACAAAAGAGAGGCAAGAACATCCTTTGACCCCTACATCTAGCCATGTCTATAAAGTCAGATGTAATTCTGGACATTTCAACTAGATGAGCAAATAAATGATCTCCTTCCTTAAGGCAGTTTGGGTCAGAATGTCTTTCATATTTTCAACCAAAGAAGTCTTGGCTAATATGACAACTGTATTAATTTCTAATAAAACACATAAAGGTAATGTCATTAAACAGATCATCTTTTTTTTCTATTAAAGCAAATGGCCATTCTATAGATAAAAGACTGTATTCATATGCCACCTATTTACAATGTACAGAGAGTTAAGTTTTGTGATTATACTGTTAACTCTACACACAATTCATTTTTTTCTGCTATTCAGTCTCACACACTGAATATTCTATATGCAATGTCCAGAGTCAGTATTATGTATACCACGCTACACAGAAGGCCAGTGTAGGAGGAAGAGGCGTGTGACTCAGCCCAAACAAAGGGCTAATATTCTGGCTGTTGTTTAAATAAATGCAGCCATATTCATTCATGATTTTGTCACTATCAGATTTTACATTTAGTCATGGTCATAAAAAGAACAGTGATTAAAAACAAATGAGGACAATTTTAGAACTTTAATAATATAAATTAACAAAAAAACATAGAATAGTAAGGTAAAGGAATTTTTAAAAATCTACCCCTAGTTCAAGAAGTTTTACTTACTAATCCTTTTCCAAATACATAAAACTATCTCATTATTAATCCCAGTTGATTATACACACTGCCAATCAGAGCTCCCAGAAGACAAGTCTTCACTGTTCCACCAGACGGGAAGTAGGTTTCAGTTCATTTTGAGGATGGATCTATTCTGTACCACTAATTCCATCCAGGGTTTTCAATGAACCTTTTGAAAATGATGCTAATGTAAAAATACATATCCTTACAAGAATTTTAATTGAACTCGTACTAATACTCTCTGTATTAGGGCTTTTCACCAATAGTGAAGTTGTAACCATTATGCTGAACTGCGGTCATCTTACAGATCTGATCACTATCAGCATGAAACTCAGTAGCATTTACACTAAATTAAAAGCACAAAAGATGACTAACTCAAATTATATACGAAGCCGAAAGGGTTAGTTAATTCAAAGGAGTGTATCAATATCACTATCACTTACTTAACACACACCCAGCCTTACAGTTAGCTGTGCCACAGACAGACAAAAAAAATCAAAGAAGAAATTTAGGCTTGGAAAAGGAAAGGTGACAGGAAAAATGTATTGCTGGTTCCATCCCCAAAGACTTGACATTTTGGAAAAGATTTGATTCAGATTATGGACCAAAAAACTATGACTTAGACAACTCAGAAATTTTAAAAATAATAGTAAAAGTTTTATAAATGTACTGTTCTTCATTCTAGAAAACAATGCTGTTAATTTTAATCAGTGAATAAAACATTTTTTGAATTAACTGAACCTCTATACACAGTTACTATTATTTGCTATTATCTTAGGATCTAAAAAATTGCTTAATCTAAATGGACATATCTGTCTGCACAATTTATCTGAAGGTTCCCACTTCTGAGTGTCTTCAATCTAATAATACTCCAGAATTGAGAGATATTTGGTCATTTTTAATTTTTAGGATTAAAAAAATAAAATAAACAAATGGAAAGGATTCTGTGACAGCATATTTCCTGTGGAAGCCACTCGACATAATCCAACAACTCAGGGCACCGATGCAGTTTACTAGCAAGAAGGGAACACCTACCCCGAGGAAACAGCGCTGGAAGCCCCCTACCTGCCCCTCACTGTCATCTCTCCCCCCTCAACAGCCGAACTGCACAGGAGCTTCCAATCTTCATCTCCCTCAAGACTCTACACTGGCAGTTAGCAAATGCCTCCTGGGAAGGGCCTAAGCGTAAGCATTTCTGGCTTTGAGGGCGATTCTGTCTCTGTCACAACCACTCAGCTCTGCCACTGCAGTGTGAAAGCAGCCACAGACAGCACATCAACGAGAGGGCGTGGCTGTGTTCCAATAAAACTTTATTCACAACAACTGCCAGCGGGTCATTCGGATCTGAGGGCAGTAGTTTGCCAACCTGTGCTCTATTCCAGGGTTTCTTCTCCCTAGTGCTCTGATTCACCGGGTGCTCTGATTCACCGCCATGGCCTTAGTTACCACTGATGAGCCACTGACACAGTTTTTATCCATAAGGTCAGATGTCTCAGCTCCAGACTCAAGCCGCTTGTTGACAAGGTCACATGTGTGTCCACAGGCAGGAGGTGCTCCAAAACAAAACGAGACATCTTCTCTTTCAAACAAACTTCTTACCTCAGCTACGACACTACCATCCATGAATTTGTCCTTGCGAGGAATACAGCAGCTATTCTTGCCTCAGCCCTCCCCCTCACCTCTTCCACATCTTGTAAAATCGTCTCTACATACCACTCAGGTCAGCCTACTTTCTTCCATCCCTTCTGCCACCATCCTCATCCACGTCTTCGTCTCTCTTAAGTGGTCCCCCTGCACCCACTTCTGCTCCCCTCCACAGCATTCTCTACATGACAGCCAGAGTGCGTTTTTAAAAACGCAAGCATGATCATATCGCAACCTTGCTTAAACCTCTTCAACGTCTTCCCATTGTCCACAGGATAAAATCCACTATCTTGAATCCAGCCCACAAGGTGTGATGTGGGCCCCTGCCTACTACCCCGACCTCGTTTTTACCCCTTTTCCTCTGAAGCAACAGCCTTCTTTCAGTTTCTCAGACGCATCAAGATTGTACTTTTGAGCATCCTATTCTCTCTGACAGGAATGTTCTCTCCTTCTTTGCCATCCAAGGCCTCCCAATTTTCACTGAGCCAACTCCTTATGCATCTTAAATGAAGGTCAGAAATCTATCAAGTAAAAAATTGATGGTTTTGACTACCAAAAAGGTTAAATGCTTATACAGTAAAAAGTAAAATAAAATAAACAGGTTAAAAGACAGACAAATTGGGAAAATATTAGTAACATTTGTAAGATACAGAAGACTAATGCCTAAAAATAAAAACAACTCATACATCGATACAGAAAAACAACAACAAACATCTCTCAGTAGAAACATGGGCCAAAGACATGAATGTGCAATTCACAACAACAGTAAAGAGGGGAGGCCACTTAAGTGACCACTTGGCCAGGGGACTCTGCCACTTTAAGCAGCACTGCACAGGGGCCGAGCAAGGTTTCTCCACAACTCACATATGAGTTAGACTGTCATGTTTTATGTGATTTATGAATTGGCTAGCAAACTAAATTTGTAAATCTTTATGCAAACAGTACAAGGTGCAATTTTTAAGTTTCTATAAGATGACTTTTCTATACAAAAACATAGAGACATATAAATCTAAGTATCTACTTTACTGCAGAGTTGCTGGCATAAATCAAAAGCAGTCAGAAAAAAGATCATACCAAAAACATCCTTGTGTGGCTCAGTGGCAATGAATCAGAGAGATCCTAAAAGGAGGCTGACCCTGAGGAAGGGAGGCTGACCTCCTGCTGGACACGTCACTGTGTTTCCGTACTTCACCCTCAGAACAAACCCCCAGGTGAGCCCTTCTTAACCAGCCGCTGACCAGGACGCTCGCCGTCCGCCCCGAGGCCCCACAACCAGCCAGCTGCAGGGATGGCTCCCCTTCGAGCAGAATGACGCCAAGCCTTCCCCTGCGCTTCGTCCCTGCCTCTCACCTCACTGGAAGGGACATGTGCAGTCAAGTGGGTACGGTCACAGAACACTGATCCGAGGCTGGTGGGACACGGCCTAAAGAGCACAAACAGCCGCAGCCTCCTACTGCCTCCCAGCTAAGGGGATGGCGCCACCTGCTGGGGAAAGCGAGGCCCGGTCCACCACCAGCACCTGCTGGGCAAAGCCAGGCCCCGTGCACCACCAGCAAAGCTTCCAGTAGAACCCGCTCACTCACCTGAGGCGGAGGCAAAGCAGCCAGGGATGTGGGGAGACCAGATCGTGCTATAAATGACACTTTCGTGGCCTCTGAAGGTGCACAGAGACTTTCCAACAGTCGGATCCCACTACAAATAAATGAACAGATCGATATTCAACAGAAGTAAAGTCAAGCTTACGCTTTTATGTATATGATATACCATATATGTGTATTTATACACACACACAATATACACAGATACAAGGGGTTTTTAAGTCTATTTTTATATAAAGCAAGATGGTATTTAAGGAGCCAAAACAATCAGTGCTGAGCTAATTACTAGGTTTTAGCCACAAGATTAGAAAATTTTAAATTCTAATAAATGCTTTGATGTATTTTTTTGAAAAGGAAATTAGCTGTCATTGAAAAGCTACAGAATTATACTCTAGGAAAGAAAAAAAATTCAGTGGAGGCTTTGGCGAAGGGACTATATGGTTTTGAATACAGTAATGCTGACATACCAGTTTGATAGTTTGATCCCATGAGCCAGACACCATAAGCTGCTCACCCCTGGTTTGGCTCCAATCAAGACTATACACCTAAAAACATTTTAAAGCGTCATTCAGAAAGCAAAGGAGCACCAAGTTCAGTAAGCTCAATATTGCATTTTATCTCTTTATAACAGTGACGGCCAGTTAGAACAACTAATTCATTCTGTTGAAACATCAAATAAAATCCCACAAACCTCAACATAGCATCTGAGAAATGGAAAGGTCATCTTGTCCACTCCTCCAGACCCACTCCCTACAGACCAGACTCCGTTCTACTGGAAGAGAATTCCACAGAATATTTCCAAACCTTCTTCACTAATACAAATTATACACATTTTTAAACCTGCCAACAAAGCACTGTTTGCAACACCCTGAAGAAATGTCAAAGCAGATTAGAAAGTCAGTCATCTAAAAACGCTTGCCGGGCCAACGTTTATCAGAAAGCATTAAAATTCAATTAATACCCCTATCTGGCCTTTCTTAGAAAAAGCTTATAGGAACCAGGGGATCCTCTCAGATCTCTTGGCAAACAGCTTCACTTATCCAAGGCTGCTATTCTGATCCATGCTCCACGGCTCTCAGGGAACCATTCAAATGAATCATTCAAAAACTTACGGAAATATTTTTCATTCTGTCACTTTATACAACAGATTATATATGGATCACTACTATAAGCTAAGTCCAAAAAAATGCGTGCTTAATTACACTTTATGAAAGTAGTCCTGACATGGACCTGAGTATGTGTGATTAAATATGATCAGCCAGCAGATTATTTTGAATCTAAAAACTCTACTATATTTATGTAGGAAGTATGAGTGTCTAGGGTTTGTTGTGGCTTAAGTACGGGTTGCCTGTTCTCTGCTGCCTAGTGCTGTGTCTAGCCATGTTGGAGCCTGAGGATAAAAAAAAATCAGTAACACTGGTTCTGTCTTTACTTAAAATTTTGACATTTTGTTCATCATAGATTTTGGGGGGAACCTCTTAAATTGTGTGCCAAGGTGAGAAGTTCACCAGCCTCACCGGGGTCTTGGCCCCACTGCTGCCCATATTCATGCAAAAGAGAACAGAGCAGTTGAAACTCTAAAGAGCCCAGGAGCCAGCAACAGGAAGCAGCTCACAAAGGATACAGAAAGGGGAGCAAAACCCAAAGAGCTACTGCGGCCACCTGTGAGTTACGGACGGACAAGAAGGCGTGGAAGTGACCACTGAAGATCTTCAGAGCTGAAGAGTTTGATTTCATCCTCCAGGCCAAGGCTCAGGAAATTCCTCTGTAAAGGGCCCTGTGAACATCTCAGGCTTCGTGGGCCATTTGGTCTCTGTCACAACTACTAAACTCAGCCTTGCAGAGCAGAGCAGCAGCCAGAGACGCTACTGCATGAACGGGCATGGCTGTGCTCCCAGAAAACTTTACAGACAGATCAGACAGAGGGAGGGTCTGGCCCTGGCAATAATTTGCCAACCCCTGCTCTGGGCTGATGTGAACAGTCAAAACTCACCCCCACAGCAAATTTTATTGAGCATCTACTGAGTGCCAGTCGTTATCATAAGCACTTTACCTATTTTATCTCATTTAATCTTCATTTCTGTGAAGAGACACTGTGCCAAGGCCAAAGAGGCTGAGTCACTTGTTCAAATCCCCAAGGCCAGGAAGCTGCAGAGGGGCATCTGCAGCTGGGCAGCCGAAGTGCAGAGTCCACCGTCAACCGCTATGTGAAGCTGTCTCTGCAGCCCGCTGCCTGAGGGTACTGTGGCACTGGGACTGCACAGTGGTAACCCTGGGCTGACACTAAGGAAACAGAAAACCCTGTCCTTGTTGATATTGCCCCTCAATGGAGCTCCGATGGGCCCAGACTGATTCCGTTTTGTTTTCATGAATTACCCACGTCCAAGAACTTAAAGCCCTTGCCACTCGCTGCACTCCCGCTCACCTGTCAAGACCGGGCCTGTTCCGTCCTCTATGAAACAAGCCTTCCCTAGGAACCCCTCAGTGAGTCAGACGCTTCCTTTCCTGCACTCCATCAGCATCTTGTGCCTACTTCTAATTCAGCCTTTACCAGATTTACTTACTAAATCTACTGTTAAATAACTCCCATACCTGCTAGATTTTGAAAGACCTGTCAGAAGCAAAACCATCTTGTCTATGCTCACTGCAATATAAGAGACACTCAATAAACAGGAGTTAAAATAATTTAACCAATCAAGTTTATCTTCACAACCTGCATCTCTAAGTAGTTATGAAGAGCTGCTGTTTTCTTTTAGAGGATAACTGAACAAGTACAACTAAAAACTAACGTCATCAGCTCAGATCCACCGCCTCTACCCATTCCCAGCATGATGTAGGAGCTGAAACCTCACGACTTCTCATCTTTTAAAACTGCAAGAGCCCCAACAGGCTCAGAGAGAACCCAGCGCCAGTGAGGGCTAGAGACAGGAGGCAAGAAAGCTACTTCTGCTGCTGGCAGTGCTGCTGGCAGCTGTCTTCTCTGTCATACAACAAGGTGACAAGGTTAGGGCTCCAGGACAAATCTAAGGACAGGACACGTGGTGAGGCCAAAAACAGGGTAATGAAGGAAACAAAGGCAACTCAATCAATAAGTGCTTTATTTGTTGTACTTTATACAACAAATATTTGTTTAAGTATTTAGGACAGTTAAATATTTTTAAATATTAGGACATGGAAAGTAACAGTACAAACCAGGATATTGTGTTTAAAAAACAAAAACTATAGACCTAAGTACAAAAGGGTGCTGGGGTAGAAACTTCCGCTTGAGGCCCAGAAGAGAAGGATCCGAGCAGGGCCTTGAGGGCTGGCTAAAATGCCAGCACAGAAAGCAGAGATGACGACAGGGACCAGACACACCCCCAAGGACAGAAATGGGGACAGAGAGTACCCGAGGGGTTAAGACTAGTGAACACTGTGGATAACTCTGAGGCTTTGTGCCTGGGGACCACCAGTGACAGTGGAAGACTGGAGGAAGGAAGACAATGTGTAATTTTAGACTTACTGAGTCTGAGGCGACAGCAAGACAGTCAAGTGGAAACATCTTGTGGGAATAAGAGTTGGTATTAACCTTAAGCTCTGAAAAAAGTTCACAGCCAGAGGTATGTTTAGGAGACAGCCGAAAAGGGACAACTGGATCCCATCGTCCCAATCTCACTAACCTACTCAACAAATATTCGTTAAGCGCCTGCTATGCACAAGGCACGGGGAGGGAGCACAGTGTCAGACGAGACAG
The DNA here is from genome assembly GCF_021613505.1 of Equus quagga. Classification (NCBI taxonomy): domain Eukaryota; kingdom Metazoa; phylum Chordata; class Mammalia; order Perissodactyla; family Equidae; genus Equus; species Equus quagga. The sequence continues at coordinate 1,719,559 of NC_060277.1, forward strand.
ATAAAAGTCCCAGCCCTCGTGGATCTTATATGTTAGCAGGGAAGACAGGCTGTATATAAATAAACATATGATTTCAGGGTACGATTGAAAAAAACTACAAAGCGAAATAAAGCAAAGTAAGAAGACCACCCACAGCTAAAATATACAACTATATACTGGGGGGGATTTGGGGAGAAAAAGCAGAAAAAACAAAAAAAAAGATTGGCAACAGTTGTTAGCTCAGCTGCCAATCTTTAAAAAAAAAAAAAAAGAAGACCAGAAAACAGTGACAAGGATGGGGTCACTTCTCAGTGGTGGGCAGGGGACACCTCTGGGCAGAGACCTGAGGGCAGTGAAAGAGAATGCACATTTGAGAGGAAAGCCTTCCAGGGGAAGAAGAGGGAAGACCTCAACACAGGAGACACTTGTCATGTCTGAACAACAGCGAGGTCAAACAGTCACGAGGGACAAGATGGTAAAGGGCCATGGTTATGAGTTTGTCTACACTTTCTCTTGAGAGGCTACAACCATTAGCCTCTGGGAAGGAAGAGTCACAGCATCCTTCTAACTGCCCTCTCCATCAGTTCTTGCTCCTTCCAATCTATTATCCACAGCGCATAGTAAATAACCTTTACAAAACACAAATTATCGTCACTTCCCTGCAGAAAGCCCTTCAGTGGTTTCGTACTACATGGCTCCTGTAACTTTCCATCTTCACTCAACACTGAGATGTGTCCATGCTGCTGCTTATCACCCAAAACTATGCATGACTTAGGGATGCACACACAAGCAGTAAAACTAAAAGGAAACGCAAAGAAAATATAAATAGAAAATTCAGGATAGTGGTTACTCCAGAGGGAAGAAGGGATGAAAGAAAAACAGAGGGAGATGAGTAGAGTCAGAAAAAAGGAGATAGAGGAAGGGCAGAGTCGGTATCCAGGGCTCCAATGGTGCAGGTAAGTTTTATTTCTTAAGCAAGATGATGACTATACAAGTGTTTATTATACATTTTACATCTTACATGTATTTTACATGCATGAAATTCTTCATAGTAAATTTTTAAAAATCTCAATGTCTTTCCACTGATCTTAGCATAACAGCTAAAATGCTAACTGTTCCAGGCACACAGGCTCAGTCCTTCCCCTTCAAGCACGCACTCTCCTCTGCCACTGATCCTCTTCCTCTGGCCTCTCCACCTGGATAGCTAATTCCCTTCAGACCGAAGGATGCCCTCCTGTCCCTTCCCCAGACAAGATCCCCCTCTGCCTGCATGTTCACAGCACTTACCACACCATAAACTAGACACCCAGCAGCTTAGCCTCTCCCTCAGAGGGACAAGGGTCCTGCCTGACTTGCGCATCTTTCCAGGAAGCCTGGCACAGTCCCCTGCAGACAGGAGACCACGAAAGCTTGGGAAGGAGCGAAGGGACAGAGAACAAAGGTGAACAGAAAGCAGATCTCCTGGTGACCCACTCCTCCTCCTTCCCTATCCCCAAACCCCCGCCACTCCCACTCAAACAGTGGAAGTGGCAAATGGTCAAATTAAAGATAAAAAAGAAAAGAGAGAGATGCAGTTTTGCTTCAAAAGCAGGTCGTCTGAAGGCCTATCTTGTGAAGTTATTCTTGGTAGTGGTAAAGAAAATTAACTGAGAAACTGCAAAAAGAAAAAAGAAAACCACTCAACAATATTTTGTGCTGCTTTATGAAATCTGAACCTCATCAAAACCATAGCTTGAGAGGACAAATTTTATTATTGAAACCAATTCCCAAAGAGCTCGTTTTTAATCTACTGTGCAGTACTGCCCTTTTTAAGTTGGTCTATTTAATTAAAAATCATCAAATAAAAACTATGTCCGGGATGTTCACATTTCTCTGTATCAACATAAAGGAAAGGGACACTGACTTTTCATTACTGCATGATTAGAGAGAACGATTTCTTTCAATGTAAAACTCAGATAAAAACGTTTTCATTGTGGAAATTTAAAAATGTGCAAAAGAGTAGAGAAAACAGCATAAAAAATCCCCAGGTATCCATCACATACCTTCCAGAAGTATCAGCATGTTGCCCATCTCGTTTCGTCTGTCCCATTACTGACTGACTGACTGCCTGCCGTATTTTAACATCAGACCATTTCACTCATCAACACTTCAGCAGATGAGGACACTGCTCTTTTTTACACAAGCTCAAGGCCATTTTCACATCTCACAAGATTTACAACAGTTCCTTAATATCACTTAACACTTAGTTCATACTCCTATTTCCCTGATCGTCTCAAAAATGTCTTGTAACAGTTGGTTTGAATCAGGATCCAAACAAAATGCACATTTCACACTCGGCTGTTCCATCTCTCAAGTCTCTTCTCATCTTCCCATGACATGTATCTGCTGAAGAACCGAAGGGGATGGTGCTGTGGAACCTTCCAACTGTGGCTTTGGCTCATCGTTTCCTCACGGTGGTGTCTAACTTCTACCCGTCCTACTTCCTTTAAATTGGACGTTAGACCTGGAGGCTTGATGAGATTCAGCTCAATCTTCAGCTTCCTGTTGTATTAGGAGGTGTGTAATTTCTGGTTGACCCACTTTTAGTGACACCAAAACCGTTCAGAAGATGTGCTGATCTTAAATTAATGGCTTTAGCATCATGGATGATACTTCCTAGAGTCATTATTTCACTAGGGGCTACTAACTGGTGATTTTCTAATTCTGTTAATTCTTCTGCATTTATTAGCTAGAATTCTGTTATAAGAAATTTCCACATCAACTGTTTGATTACCTCACAATAAAATTCATATAGGAAAGGCAGGATAAACGCCTTGATTCCTTATCTTCATTTACCAATTTTCAGACTGAGGCAGTTGTCCTAGTAATCCTCAATGGTGACCAGCTGTTTTTTTCATCATACAACTCCATGTAATGAGTGAAAATGTACACACAAGTGTGTGTCTGTGTGTGTACAGTGTTTCAATCCACTGCTGTCACTCTTCCTGACATTCAAATTGTCCCATCACTGGCCAGTGAGAGCCTCTTCAGGCCATCTCTTCCAAACTTTGACGTGATCCCAGTGGCCTTTCACTGCTTTCTGACACTAGGTGATGTCTTGGATTCATCTCGTATGTTTCCTGCCCAGTCCTGGAATCGACTGTTTCTCCAAAGATCCCTGTTCCTTCTGGTGGGAAACAGCATTTGGAGGCCATAGTCTGGGCACTAGGGATGTTCACTGTAACTGAGTTGTCAATGCTTCTAGGTCTTTACAATCCAAAGAACTAGGAAACATGTACACTTTTAGAGAAAACTAAATCATGAGTCTATATGGATATTTCCCATTCAATTTTTTTTTCCTGCTTTTTTCTGCCCAAATCTCCCCAGTACATAGTTGTATATTTTACTTGCAGGTCCTTCTAGTTGTGGCATGTGGGATGCCGCCTCAACATGGCCTAATGAGTGGTGCCATGTCCGCGCCCAGGATCTGAACCCTGGGCCGCCAAAGCGGAGTGCACGAACTTAACCACTCGGCCATGGGGCCAGCCCCTTCCCGTTCAATTTTAAGATTAAATGTTTCCATTTAACATCTTTATTTTCATATCACTTTTCTCTTAACTTAAAACTTTTGGTTTCTAATGACATAATTACTGATTTGCTTTATCTTACAATAAACATAAGAGAGTTTCACAATAACAACATTGATTTTTCTGAACGTAGTTTAAAACTCCTTTGCAATTCTTTTTGTTTATCAGACATACCCCATTAGGTATGTACAGTCACAATACTGTTTTTAAAGTCACTAGGTTAATTTGTTTCTGTCTTTTTTTTTCAATTTTTAGCAATTGCTTTTTTTAAAATTTAAGTTGTGATTTTTAATTATGTAAAATATTTCAACTGCTCCAAGGTCAAAACTATAAGACAAGTTATATTTGGAGAAATCTTATGTCTATCCTTGTCCTCTCTCCCCCCACTCGCTTTAAAGGTAACCATTTTTATTAGCTTTCGAATTATCTTTCCATCGTTTCTTTTTGAAAAATTATAAAGTATATATTTAACATATTTAAATATATATATATGCTTGTATTCCTCCCTGTCTTACATAAAAGTAAATTCTACATCTATTTAAACCGCTCTGCCAATAATTTCACTTCATAGGATATTAGCTTGCAGCTAAACTAAAAATGATTTCTAGTTTCATATGATTTGAAATTATCAAATAAGATTGCATCATTCTCCTACATATGTTTCCTAAAAGATTCTAAACTAGGAGATATGGGGTTCTAACTCCTAGGTGAGACACACTCACCAACTTGCTATGGAGACACATGCAGTGCTTGAGGCCTGCATGGGGTACATGGCAGAGAAACGACAGCTATAGCAGCAGTGGGCATGCACGAAAGCCATTCTCTACCCAAACATATTCCATTGCAGTTTCCACCTATTTAAAACTATTATTTTCTCTTCTTTAAAAAAAAAACAGTTTCAAAGCTTTGAGGTTAAATGGACTCTGAGTGACCACTTTGCAAGGTAAATCAAATAACTCCTTTTATTGAGTAATTTTTTAAATCTACATTTTGAATCTACAACCCCCAAAATACTAGACACACATATTGAGGCCATCGGATTGAAGGCCTACTAAGCTAAGACAGTGACTTCAGAACACTGCTGCCCATTGGGATCATCTGGGAGCCTCTGACTAACACTACACCCGGCCCCAGTGCCCAGGCAGTGTGATCAGGATGAAGATGTTCACAAGCTCCCTCGGAGATTCTACTAAGTAGTAACGTTCGGGAACCACTGAGTTAAGACCAGCATTTTCTACTTTTTTTTCATTTCAAATACTAAAATTTCAAATACCTCAATTACAGTCTAGTCCTACCTAACATCTGAAAAAGTAGAGTGAGTGGAAAATGGCTAACACTTACACATCCTGTTTTCTGCCCACAGTGCGTGGCCCCAAATAATACAGTCAGTCCATGTCTCTCCTGAACGCTCGCAGCATGAAGTCCAACCCCAACCAGGCACTGAAGGCCCATGAGGAAGGCCCCTCACCACCTTCCTGCGTCGTCTCCCACCATCCCACTGTACCCTCCATGCTCCCGTCACACAAAGGACTTGTGGCTGCCTGGCCTTAGCATGCTCTCCCACAGACCGGCCCCTCTGCAGATGCTCTTTTCTACCAGAAATGCCCTCTCCCTTTGGGCTGCCTGGCAAACTCCTACTATTGCCCAAGACTCAGCTCAAACAGCATCTCTCTTGGTTCCCTCTTGTGTACATTTCAGACACTTCTTTTCGGCATTACCACATCATATTAAATGGTTTGCCTGCACGTCCCAGAACCACCACCAGAGACAAGCACCTGAGTCTTACTCATATTTGCATCTTCAGAGACTAGCATATGCCTGGCACATAACATGTGCTACCAGTACAGACAGATCTAGCTTTTTTAACACAAGTCCAAACTTTAAAAGACAAAAAAAGTGAATGCTTTGAAAACACAAAGATTGAAAAGTGGTAAGAGATATTACATCTTACCTGTAGTAAAATCCAAAAAGGGAGAATTGATTCAACTGACATATAATTAGAAACTATTTTTCTCTACAATCACAATTTTAGGGGAGAAAGTGTTAAATGGCTTATAGATTATAATAAAAATCTTACTGCACTAACTTAATCCAGAATGAATGGCTGAGCATAACTAAAGATGCAAAAGGAAATACATCAAGTTCAATTGTGTCCTGAAAGAAAGCTAGATCCCCTCGGTGACAAACCTGCTGTGTAGTTTTAAATGTAAATGCATTTTTAAGGGAAACAAACTGGTGTTAAATCCACGACTGGTTGTCATTCTGGATTATTATTTTTTATGGGCATCCATCATTATAAACTTTTCAGCTTCTATCATTATCAAAGGAGTAAATAATTACTTCTTTTTTTTTTTTTAAAGATTTTATTTTTCCTTTTTCTCCCCAAAGCCCCCAGAACATAGTTGTGCATTTTTCAGTTGTGGGTCATTCTAGTTGTGGCATGTGGGACGCCGCATCAGCATGGCCTGACAAGCAGTGCCATGTCCGCGCCGAGGATTCAAACAGGCGAAACCCTGTGCTGCCAAAGCAGAGCGTGCAAACTTAACCACTTGGCCACGTGGCCGGCCCCCGATTCTGTTTTTAAAGTTACACAGCACATCTTTACAATGAAATGTATAGTTAAATACATTTTCTCCACAACAAGATACTGATAGCACATACTTAGTTCAAAGATAAGTTTTTATAAGCAATGATCAAAAACTTTAAATAGATCAAATATCTTTCTAAAAAATCCAGCAAATTGATAAAGTATTTTTAAAAATTGTAACAAGCACACTGAAAACTAGATATTGAAATAAATATTAAATTGAGTCTATGTCATTTTTAAAGTCACTTTGAACCCACTCTCAATAGCACAGTGCTTTAAGTCATAAAGTAGAGGAACAAAATTCTCAGTTCACACTCTTTTTCTCCTCTGAACTGGTTAACTTTCCTCTTCTTCCACTCCTATTACATATTCAGCAGCAGGCTAAGCTAAAGGTATTTCATGGGGCTCCAAAGACAGAATGGCCTCTGCAGATGCCAGACAAGCAACACGGAGAAGACTGGATTCCTGCTTTGACACCAAGCTTAGAAGCCACACCCACAGACAACGTCCACAATTTTCTTTGTCTTCATTTCACCGAGACCTTCCTTCCTCAAGGCACACAATACGTCTAGGTCCTGGACTTCTTGCTTCAGTACCTACTCATCTGACTCTGAAAACTGACTGTTGGACATTTCTCAGACAGTCACCAAGTGGCGAAGTGGTAGCTGGAGGATGCCTAACTTGTTTCCTGTGTTCTAACCCTGTTCTAATAAGAGAAATAATAATAATAGCTCATACTTACTCAGCGCTGGCTCTGTTCTAAGCACTTGTAACAACCCTATGACACAGACGACTGCCATCCTCAGTTTGCAAATGAAGAAACTAAGTTTTAGGAAAAACGAGTAACTTGCCCAGGGTCACACAGCACATAAGTTATAAAGCCAGGATTCAACCCAAGGTTGACTGAAACCATGCTATTCATCCTTATTCTACACTCTCTCTCATAGGACAAAAACGACTCACTGTTTGCTATTCTTGAACACGTTAGAGGAAAAAAACAGGAATGAGTTATGCTCATTCACTTGTTAATCTATTCAACAAATATTCATTAGCTCCTCAAAACTCTCTTGTTTGACCTTAAGTCCTTTGAAGTGTTTCTGAGTATTTGGCATAAGAGAGATACTTTGAATAAATGCTGTATTTCTCTTAAATGAAAAATGCCAAATATTTGGTATTATAATCCTAAGCTTCAAGTTGAGAAGTTCTTTCTCTCAGTCTCACGGAGGACGGCTTCTATGAGTACCCTACGGTGCTCTATTCACCACCCCACTTGCAGTAGTGTGATTGCACTAACAACTGTGAGAACAACAAGAAGCAATGTGGTGGCAGATGTGTCTGTGACGGCTGGCTCCCTGAGAGCCAAGCCTGCTTTCCTCCTGGCTCACAGAACCCTAACTGTGTCCTTCAGAGACAGCTCTGCCCTTTCCTCGCCCTTGGCTGAACCCTGCTCAGGTGAGGCAGGAATGGTGGCTTGTTTCTTTCACAGGCGACAGGGTTTGGACTGGGCCGATGACGCTCTTCTGGCCACTGAGGTGTGAAGAAGCGTCTGTGCGCTGTGGAGCTTTGAAGAAGCTTCTTCTCACTCTTAGAAGGAGTCCCAAGACAGGGATACTCACTTCTTTTGCTCCTTACCTTGAAGGGTGATAAGATGATACTCAGAACTATAAGCAACATATGAAGAAACCCACTGAGGACAAAAGGTGGAAAGCAGGGAGAACTTGGGTATCTGATGGCACGGCCAACCCTGAATAATCAAGACAGGACCATCCCACCCCCACATACTGGGTTATGTGCAATAATCAACTCTGACTGTCAAATCCACTTTTAGCCGTATTTTCCATTACAGTAACAGCCAAGGCATCCTAACTGATACAAACACTTATCAAAAACTGCATTTGAAAAGAGAATAAGGAAGGACAACCTAGAATAATAGTCAGGAAAAAAAAAAAACCCACACAGTATGTCTTCAGTTCAAAAAATCCGGTTATGCAATTGTAGAATGACATAAACCTGGTTTAACAGCAGTTCAAATAATAAAGATCAAGATGCTTTACTAGCAGACTCGAAGCAATTCAACACTGTGACACGGCTGAGGAACACAGGATGATATGAGAACCAGAGGTTCCAGATTATGGTGGCAAAGTCTTATAAAGCTCAGTACCGATCACCACATTTCTGGAATAAATTAGGTATACAGCATCAAAAGTCATGAAAGACAGAAGAGTGCGTGAAGGAGCTTACCCGGAGGGGAAAGATAGACCGCGTAACATGAAGACAGGCTAAAGGAGTTAGAAAGGCACAGTCTGGAAGAGGGAAGACTAAAAGGGGCACGATGGCTCTTGTTGAGGGTTCTCCTAGAAACGAGCATGACCCTCATCTCACCAGTGCAGAGAAAGGCATTAGAAGCAATAGTTGGTTGATATGGAAGGTAGGTTTGAGCTTAAAAGAGCAAACTTTTTTAACCATTAGAGCAACCTAAAAGTCAGATAAGTTATCTCAGGAGATAGTGACATTCACTTTCCCTGAGTGAAGTAAAGACTGAGTGACCATCATCAGGAAAATTCTAGAATAGTAATTCCCAGAGAGTAGTACATAGACCACTAGTTGTACAAGAGATGATTTTAACTGTTATATACATTTTATTTTATTCATTATATACTTACTCCAACATACACTAAAAGCTAATAAATGTACATACTAAGTTAGCCATCAATCCCATGGCTTCATGAATATAACTGTTTTAGGATAAGTAAAATAATAAAGTTCATTTAAAGAAAAACATTAAATCAGTATATCCCATTTAACATAATTGGATATACTATTTTATGATCTGTTAGGTAAAGCCCAAAAATGTACAAAGATAAGCAACACAAGGCACTAAAGATTTAAGAAAAAGAAAAAAAAAACTTTTGAGAGGAAAAACATTAAAACAAACAAAAAAGGAAAACATTAATTATAAATGGTATAAGAAAACAGCAAAATCATGAAGGTACCACAAAAGCATCTGAATTTCGGACATGCTGATCTGTGGGGATTCTTGCGTTGAACATCATGAAACTGAAGTCCTCCTTTCCCAAAGTCGCCTCAGTATTCAGTGATTCTACGAAACATGGTCATCTATGACTACATTTATTCAAGGAGGCTTCACAATAAGATCGAGGGACTAAAATTTTCCACTCCACTCTTAGAAACATTGATTTTCAATGGCTATAGCTATAAAATCATGTCCGGAATCTCACATAACCATTCTTTTATCACAAAAGACTAAGGTTCTTGCATCTAATACGCATTTCCTGAAGGCCTTCTAGGGGCCAGGCACTGTGGCAGACACAAACTCGAAAGTAAACGTGCAAGTTTTCATTTGAAGGATCTATTGCTACTTTGAGGAAAACTTTAAAACATTTAAGGTCAAACACCAAAAGAGAATGTCTTCCCCATCACGTTCATTAAAATACATATGTATGTGAGTTAACAATGAAGGCCAAACTACTTTCTGTGCTACCCATAGACACACACACAATATCCAGACAGACGAACCAGATTTAGATTTAAAATTTCTTCAGTAAGCCCTGCCTCAGATTCAGTACGAGATGCTCTTGCTCCAATATATTCTGAAAACCCTTAGGAATCTTACTGAAGCCCTCCAGGCGACCTTGTGCAGTCTCTGAGAAAAGTCCGCTCACCTCTGTCTTAAGACTGGGCAGGGCAGGCACACCCTACAGTGTGAAGACAGCGGGGCCCTCTGGAGGAGATGCAGCAGTGTGCTCAGGACTGGAGGCGCTTCACTGACTCATGAGAAGCCTGACCTTTTCCTGCTTCCCAGCTCCCCAGGCCAAGAGGCGTCTTATGTTGAGTAATCAAATAATAAGTGACATCTACCACGTACAAGAAACACTAAAGCTCAAACTTCTTGTCCCCTAAAGACACTTCCCCATGTTTCCATCCCCAAATGGATTTCACCCAGAGAAAAACAAGCAGCCCAGAGAGCTCCTTCCCACCTCCTGAGTGTGTTCCTTGTAGACTTGCAGCGGCCCTGCGGCTTTGGCGGTGTCCCAGAGCTGCAGCGAGCCATCGCCACTACAGGTGACCAGGACGTGTTCATTGTTCTCACTCCAGGTCACATCAAACAAACCGTCGTTCCACTCAAAGCTACGCCAGGAAAATTAAGACAAAAAATCTAGTTATACAGGCAGCTGAACATAAAATTAAAACCATAATTTTACATTTTTTTTTCAAGTTTACCACATATTTTAACACACATTATCTCACATGGTGTCCACAACTATGGGAGGTAGGCAGAGCAGGCACTTGACAGGTGCAGACGTAAGTTCAGAGCCCAGGTCACCCAGCTGGAAAACTGCAGAGCTAGACTGAACTAGTTCTCCCAAACAGACTGGGGGTTACCAGAGGGGAAAGGGGTGGCGGGAGGGCGAAAGGGGGTAGGGGCACATGGGTATGGTGATAGCCACATACGCCTCAAGGCTAGACTAGTAGTGGGCAGCACGATGTAGTCTATACAGAAACTGATCAATAGTAATGTACACCTGAAAACACACAATGTTATAAGCCAGCATCACCTCAATCAAATAATTTATAAATAAATAAAATAAAATTAGTTCCCCCAACTAGAAATACGGCACTATTTACAGGAGGGCATGCTGCCACTAATGCTAAATTAGTATTCAGACCAATCATTTCAACTTTTCCCACAAATCTTTCCCCTGAGGCACGAGCAGGTAGTTGTTGTCTGACGGGATTTCCTTTTCCTGCTCCACCACTGACCACCCTGATGGAGGTGTCAGTGAGTCCAGCAGTCACGCAGACAAGACAAGTGTGGAAAGAAGACAGGGAACGCGGGCCAGACAAGCCACAGGACGGAGACTTAGCTCCTGATGGGTGGAGCTGAACTGCGTCAAGAAGACAGCAAAGACAGGAACGCCACCCAGACACTAACGCGTGCGCTCTTTCTCATGTTTAAGTTTTATGATGTATAAATGGACACTGAGGGACAAGAGCTTTAGCAGAAAAGTGACGTAATCACAACTTAGTGGCAAAAATAACTTCTACGCTATGGAAATGCTGAAGTTTCTTTTATATTGCAAATTTAAAAATCTTTCATTGATCAAAACGATTTAAAACCTAATTCTATTAAGGCTTTAAGAACAACAGAGAAGACACCTAAGTTTAATAATTAGAGCCACCTTACCTTCTGAAAACCCTAAGCCCAGATTCATTTTGATCCAATATTAGCAGGGTTCCACAGCCTAAGGAGACAAAAAATCGAGGTCATGCTGTCGAACCTGCAGGCGGCCGTCTAAGGTCAAGGGGGGATCAAGCACTGAGTAGCCATTTTACTACACAAATTTCTCCCTACGGTTATCGAGACCACGTACACAAAGTGACAGGACTGTGCTCTCCATTTCTGTCTATACTGTGCTTCAATCATTACAATCAAAATCAGGTTCCCGAGACCACAGGGGAGGACGTGGTCGGTGTCCGGAGACCACGGGCGAGGACGTGGTCAGTGTCCCGAGACCACGGGGGAGGACGTGGTCGGTGCCCCGAGACCACAGGGGAGGACGTGGTCGGTGTCCGGAGACCACGGGGGAGGACGTGGTCAGGTTCCCGAGACCACGGGGGAGGACGTGGTCGGTGTCCGGAGACCACGGGCGAGGACGTGGTCGGTGTCCCGAGACCACGGGGGAGGACGTGGTCGGTGTCCGGAGACCACGGGGGAG
>NC_060277.1:1736428-1736820 GCF_021613505.1 Equus quagga
AGGACGTGGTCGGTGCCCCGAGACCACGGGGGAGGACGTGGTCGGTGCCCCGAGACCACGGGGGAGGACGTGGTCGGTGTCCGGAGACCACGGGGGAGGACGTGGTCGGTGCCCGGAGACCACGGGGGAGGACGTGGTCGGTGTCCCGAGACCACGGGGGAGGACGTGGTCGGTGTCCCAGGAGCACGGTGAGGGGAGGACGTGGTCAGTGTCCTGAGACCATGGTGAGCGGAGGACATGGTCAGCGTCGCGGGACCAGAGAGAGAAGGACAAGGTCAGCGCCCCACGACCAGAGGGGAGGACGCGGTCAGCGCCCCGGGACCGCCGTGAGCGGAGGACGCGGTGAGCGCCCCGGGACCGCCGTGAGCGGAGGACGCGGTCAGCGCCCCGGG
>NC_060277.1:1736830-1754163 GCF_021613505.1 Equus quagga
AGCGCCCCGGGACCGCCGTGAGCGGAGGACGCGGTCAGCGCCCCGGGACCGCCGTGAGGGGAGGGGAGGACGCGGGCCGCGGGGGGAGCGTGGCCGTGGGGACCGGACCTCCGCCGCCGGCCCCGCCCGCCGGGCGCTCACCCGCGATGCCGTAGTGCTGCGCCGCGGCGCAGGCCAGGCGGCCCGGCAGGTACGGGGAGAACTCGGCCGCGTAGCCGTGGCGGCCCGGCACCCGCAGCGTCCGCGCCGCCGCGCTCATGCCGCCAGCGGACGGCACCGCTCGGACACCCGGCGACCACCGCGCTCGCTGTGGGAGTCGGACCCGGAAGGCCGGGCGGAAGTGACGACACGGGCCCCGAATGCGGGGCTCCGACTGGCCCGCGATGGAGAGGGCGTGACTCCGACGGGCCCATCTTTGCTTTGGGCAAAACAAACTGAGCGGCGAACCAGGCGCGAGGCGGTTCCCGGGTGGGAGCGGCCCGACGGCTGCTGTGTCCGCGAGTCGGCCTCGCCGCGGGGCCGGCTGCTGTTTCCTAACCCTGGGGCTTCGGAGGCTGCCGTCGGGACACGGTGCGACCCTCGCAGGGGAGGCACGCTGCGGCCGGCGCGGGCCCGGGGCCCCGGAGCGCGGAGCCGCCAGGCGCATCCCAGCGGCGGTAAATGGGCGAGCGAGCGAGGGGAGGCTGTCGGAAGCAGCTTTTTTTTTTTTTTTTCCCAATGCTCTCTACATATACTTTATAGTATTAAGTGCTCAGATGCGGGCTGATTAAGGAAAACTAGGGCTTATTCATTCAAACATCTACCAACGTGTACTACGTGCAGGAGGGCCACGTATAATTTATCCGCCTAACGAGACACTTTTGAGAGTGAAAGAGGGTGCGGTTAATAATTAAGCCTGCTACAGGCACAAACCTAGTCGTATGGTCAGCTTAACTATACGCCAAGTACAGTGCTGGGCACTTGGGATTCAAAAGCAGTGAGCTATAGTCCCTGCCCTCGAGAAATTAGTCTAGTAGACGTGTCGTCAGTTAAGCAGGTGCTATGAGAAATGTATGTGGGGTATTTAAAAAAGGAAATTGTCAGGGCTGGAGGATGGGGATGGGAGGAAGAGCTTCAGAACAGAGGTAATGTTTGTGGTGAGTAGATGATGAGGTTTTCTTAAAATAGACAAGGAGGTGAACGTCATTGTAGGAGCAGGAAGAACATGAGCAACCCGAGAGATCTAAAACAGCGTGATCGTCAGAGATGGCGGCTGCCAGGACTCAGCCTGTGCAGGTGGAAGGAGTGTGGCGAAGAGTATTGGGGGGAGGGACTAGAGTGTTGTACTGGAGCTGGGTCATGAGCAGTCTTGTGTACCAAACCAAGGGAATTGGATTTCTACTGTAATTTCAACAAAGGAAACCATCTGAGTTTTCTAATGTGAGAAATTAAATGACCAAGTTTTCATTTTGAAAGATCTTCTGGCATTACTAATTTGGAGGACAGAGATTAAAGGTGGGGAGGCCTGTTAGAAGACTTCAGTAATAGTTCAAGCAAAAGATGATAAGAATTTAAACAAAGACTGTGGTAATGGGAGTGGAAAGTAAGAGTCAGATGAAATTTTAAGGGAATAGCTCTTATAATATGTAAGGAACGAGGAGGAGTCAAAATGACTCCCAGATTTCTGACTCGGGTGCCTGGATGGATGCAGGGACTGTTAACTGAAGTAAGGCCTATGGGAGGAGGAGCAGGTTTGGGGAGAAAATGAGCTCCAGTTTAAACAGGTGGAATGTGAATTTCTTATGGGCTATTGGACATACCAGTCGGGAGCTAATGCAAGAGTTCTTATCTGCATGAAGAAAATATGTAAGCTGTGGAAAGGATTGCCCTCACTCAGAAGAGAAAAGGGACAAAGACAGAATCTTGGAGGAAACACCCGTGTTTAAGAGATGGCAGAAGAAGAGCTAGGATGGCTGAGAGGGACACAAGGTGGATCCTATTAATTAATCAAGTAATCTGTTCTGGAATACAGCTCAAATTGGGAGGATTTGCACACTACCCCCTGAGGCACGTTTAGGTGGACAGGTTGGGGTGGGTCCTATATTAGGAAGATGACTCAACAGAGATCATAAGAGTATCAAAGAAAAGAACATAAAACATCTCTCATGGTGCCTGGTGCATAGTAGGCACGCATAATAAAGTGACCATCACTATTGTAGCAAGCAAGAGTTTACCAGCACAGACTCAAGTATGCAAGAAATGGAACATTTCTTTATTTTCTACAACGAACTTACATCTCCAGCTCCCTAGGCTGTTAGAAGGTTCTTCCTGGCACTCCCTGGGATCACACCAGAACCCGACACTAGACTGTAAAGTTCACAGTGGGAGGATTGTCGTTTTGTTCACACAGGTATCTCAGCGCCTAGAACAGTGCCTGACAAATGGTAAAGAGTCTCTAATCTTCCGGCTTTTGGGGTCACCATGGATAGCTCCCTGTGCACATCTGATGAGCATGTGAAAGTGCATTTCTGTGTCATGCTTGCACCTAGGCAGGGCCAAGGTATCGTTACTGAGAGGGGCTCCCACTACTGGGGGCCCCGGAAGCCATTCCCACTGGGGAGCAGGGCCAGATTGTTGTCACTTCTCCATGCTGAAGAATCTTTCCCTCTGCTCCCTCCCTGCCATCGTATGGTCATCTCTTGCCTCTCCCTCCTCAAGGACACATCAAAGCTCTCTTCAGTGAGTTTAATGATTGTGAGTAGCGTTGCTGCCAGTCCCTCAAGTGCCCTAAGACCAAGGATCACAAACCACCTGGCTATCTAATCAGAGCAAGGGCAGAAAAAACTACAGCACAACACAAACTAATCCCTAATCGATTGTCCTGCCATACTATTCATTAACAAAAATGGATATAAATCAATAATTAATAACATTGACAGTAACAACACGGATGTGGAGAAGCTGCCAATTAAAATTACATGTGGGCATATCAATTTCAAACTACAGAAAATCAAAGATAAATTTAAAAATCCTGAAAGAAGACAGAAGAAAAAACACCTATCAATGAACAA
The DNA here is from genome assembly GCF_021613505.1 of Equus quagga. Lineage (NCBI taxonomy): Eukaryota > Metazoa > Chordata > Mammalia > Perissodactyla > Equidae > Equus > Equus quagga. The sequence goes on from NC_060277.1 coordinate 1,739,881, forward strand.
AGATAAGAATTATATTTGACTTCTCCTCAGAATCCATACAAGCGAAAAGAGAGTGGAGTGAAATATTTACAGTGCTGAAGGAAAAAACCACCAATCTAGAATTCTGTGCACTGTGAAATTATCCTTCAAAAATGAAGGAGAAATAAAGACTTTCTCAGACAAACAAAAATTGAAGGAATGTGTTGCCAGTAGACTTGCTTGCAAGAAATGTTAAAAATTCTTTAGAGAGAAGGAAAATGATAGAGGTAAGAAACTCAGCTGTACATTAAGTAAGGAAGAGCACAGAAGAGGAAATAAGTGAACGTGAAATAAAATTTTTGTTTCTCTGATTCTTAATTGATCTGATGAAAGTGTGTTCAAAGTAACAATACCAACGATGTATTTGTTTATGTATGCTTATGTGTATATCTTACATATCTATGTATGCTTTTATATCAGTGAAATGAACGAGGGCAATGATACAAGGGGTGGAAGGCGGAGGGAGGAGTTAGGATTGTTTTGTTATTATGAGGTGTCACGTTACCCATGAAGCGGTATAGTGTTATTTAAAAGTGGACTTGGAGCGCCTGTAGATGTTTATCACAAGCTCTAGAGCAACTACTGAAAAAAAAGTTTGGGGCCGGCCCCATGCCTGGGTGGTTAGGTTCGCGCGCACCACTTTGGTTGCCCAGGGTTTTGCTGGTTCAGATCCTGGGCACGGACATGGCACCGCTCATCAGGCCACACTGAGGAGGCATCCCACATGCCACAAGGAGAAGGACTCACAACTAAAATATACAACTATGTACTGGGGGGATTTGGGGAGAAAAAGCAGGGAAAAAAAAGAAGATTGGCAACAGTTGTTAGCTCAGGTGCCAATCTGCAAGCTAAGAAAGGAGAGAAAACGCTCAGTTAAAACCACAAAAGGCTGTGCCAGCCCAGTGGCGCAGCAGTTCAGTGCGCACGTTCTGCTCCTCAGTGGCCCGGGATTCGCCAGTTCAGATCCTGGGTGTGGACATGGCACTGCTTGGCACACCATACTGGGGGAGGCGTCCCACGTATAAAGTAGAGGAAGATGGGCATGGATGTTAGCTCAGGGACGGTCTTCCTCAGCAGAAAGAGGAGGATTGGCAGTAGTTAGCTCAGGGCTAATCTTCCTCAAAAAAAAAAAAACCCACAAAAGGCAGAAAAACAGTGGAAGACGAAAATCAGAACTAAGAACAAGGACAACAAATAGAAAACAGTAACAAATATGGATACACCTATATCAGTAATCACTTTGAACATCAGTGGTCTAAATGGACCAATTAAAAGACAGATTGTCCAAGTGGATAAGAAAACAAGACCCCACTATATGTCTTCTACAAGAAACTCACTTTAAATATAAAGACACATAGATGAAAAGTAAATGGATGAAGAAAAATATACCATGCTAACACTAATCAAAAGAGAGCTGGAGTAACCATTAATTTCAGACAGAGCAGACTTCAAAGCAAGTAAAGCTACTAGGGATAAAGAAGGGCATCACATAATGGTAAAGGAGCTAGTTTTCCAAGAGACACAATCCTTAAAATGTACGTGCCTGACAACAGTGTCAAACTACATGAGGCAAACACTGACAGAGCTGCAAGGAGAAGTCGATGAATCCACTATCATAGTTAGAGACTTCAACACCCCTCCCTCAGAAAGGGACAGATCCAGCAGGCAGAAAATCAGTGAGGACATAGGTGAAATCAACAAGACCGTCAATCAACTGGAAATAATTGATACCTGTAGACTACTTCACCCAACAACAGGGGAATACACATTCATCTCAAGCTCACATGGAACATTGACCAAGAGAGACCACATTCTGGGCCGTAAAACGCTCTGTAATAAATTTAAAATAATAGAAATCATAAAATGTCTGCTCTCAGACCACAATGGAATTGAATTAGAAATCAATATCAGAAAGATAACTGGAAAATCCCAAAATACATCAAGATTAAACAAACACTTCTAAATAACACATGGATCAAAGAAGAATTCTCAAGAGAAATTTAAAAATATTTTGAACTAAATGAAAATAAGAATACAACTTATTTAAATTTGTGGGATGCAGTGCTTCGATGGAAATTTATAGTATTGAATTCATTTGTTAGAAAAGAAGAAAGATGTAAAATCCATAATCTAAGTTTCCACCTTAGGAAACTGGAAAAAGAGCAAATTAAATTCAAAGTAAGCAGAAGAAAAGAATTAATAAAAATTGGCTCAAACACATACAACTCAAGAGATAAAATATCTCATTAAAAAATGGACAGAGGATCTGAATGGACATTTTTCCAGTGAAGACATACAGATGGCCAACAGGTACATGAAAAGATGCTCAACATCAGTAATCATCAGGGAAGTGCAGATCAAAACCACAATGAGGTATCACCTCACACCTCTTAGAATGGCTATTATCAAAAAGACAAGAAATAACAAGAGTTGGCGAGGATGTAGAGAAAAGAGAACCCAGGTGCACTGTTGATAGGAATGTAAATTGGTGCAGCCACTATGGAAAACAGTATGGAAGTTCCTCAAAAAATTAAAAATAGAACTATCATGTAATCCAGCAGTTTTGCTTCTGGGTATTTATCCAATAAGGAAACGAAATCACTATCTTGAAAACATGTGTGGACCCCGTGTTCACTGCAGCATTATTTATAACAGCCAAGACATGGAGGTAACCTAAGTGTCCATCGATGGATGAATGGGTAAAGAAGATGGGGTGTATATATATATAGAATAGAATATTACTTTGGCATAAAAAAGAATATGATCTTGCCATTTGCAACAACATGAATGGACTCTGAGGGCATTATGCTAAGTGAAAGAAGTCAGACAGAGAAAGATAAATGCCGTATGATCTCACTTGTGGAATCTAAAAAGAAACACACCAAAAAACCCAAACTCATAGATACAGAGTACAGATTGGTGGTTGCCCCAGGCAGAAGGTGTGAGGTGGGTGAAATGGGTGCAAGTGGTCAATAGGTACAAACTTCCAGTTATAAAATAAATAAGCCCTTGGGAATGTAATGTATAGCGTGGTGCTGTAGTTAGCAATGCTGTATGGTATATTTGAAAGTTGCCAAGAGAGTAGATCTTAAAGGTTCTCATCACAACAAAAAAAGATTGTAATTATATGTGGTGATAGTTGTTAACTAAATGTATTGTGGTAGTCATTTTGCAATCATTACCTATATCAAATTGTTATGTTGTACACCTAAAACTAGTACAGTTATATGTTAATTATATCTCAGTTAAAAATTGTAAAATACCACACACTCTATTCAAAATTTTTTTTGGCGGTTGAAAATACATCATGCACGTCCCTCCAGATCAGTACCTTTAGATTGTACTTACTCTTTTAAGTAGTTGCATAATTTTCCATTATACCTATTTCAAAGTATATTTAACTATCCCTCTAAAAATGAACATTTAGGATGTTTCCCGGTGTGGATTGTTTGGTTGTTTTACTGGAATAAATACTATTACAGCAGACTTCCTTTCACGCACATCCTCACGTACAGGTGACTTCTCTCACAATAAGATACAGCCCCAAACAGGGCTGTTAGCTGGGGGCTATGCACCTGTTTCTTCTTAACAGTCTTATTGCGACACAGACCTTAAGTGTACAGGTCAATCAGATCACACAGGTGCGTGCGCCCGTGGAACTGAGCCCATCAAGACACGGAGCATTCCCGTCATCCTACAAAGTTCCTTTGTGCCGCTTCCTAGTCAAACCCACCCCTGCCCCCGATCAACCGCTGATCTGATTTTGCCTGTTAAGGACGGCCTGGAAGTCCATTACTAGAATTTTATTCCCTGCGAGTTTTTGAAATGATTACTTGAAGATCCCTTCTTTAAATGCAAGTAGGCTCTAGGACAAAAATCACTGAGTTTTAACTAAATTTAAATTCAGTGAAAGAAGTAATTCCTTTACTTCTCTGTTCTATACTTTCTCTAGATTTTTGTTTCTTCTTAGGTGAAATGGACAAGTTTCTACTAGATCAACCATTTCTGGCTAGGAGGACTTGAAGACAATAACAGGGTTAGAAAAACTAATCTAAACACTTCAGAAGCCAAACAGGAATTTACGTGTGTAATTCTGCAGCAGAGGCCAGCCTAAAATTTCAATTTTCTTTGTTTCTAGGCTGAAATTATATGAATGCAAGGTGGTTACACTTGTGCTCTGGTGTTGATATTAGCTTCTGATTGACTGCTTATGAAATCATAACAATTCTGGGGCTCATGGAGGAAAAAAATTTGAAAAGTTAAACAGGTTGTTGTCTGAGGTTCTGCAGGAGGCCTTCACCAAGGCCTCTCTGCCCAGGGGACTAAGGCATGGAGTTGCTGTCTGTCACATACATCTTACTGGGATAGTTGAAAAAACAGGAATGGTAAACTATTGCATCAATGTGAAGTGTCCCGTTTGATGACTGCGCTGTGGTTATGTAAGAAAATGCCCTTATTCTTAGGAAATACTTATAAAGTAATAAGAGGTAAAGGGAAGTATAATAGGATAACCCTCAAATGATTCAGAACAAATAAAGAACAGAGACTTGCACAAATAGAACGATAAGACAAAGGGGTAAAAATGTTAAAAATCTGGGAATCTGGATAAAAGATACATGGGAATTTTGTATATTCTTATAATTCTTCTGTAAGTTTGAAATTATTGCAGTTAAAAGGTTTTCTGAAGCTTGTGTTTGAAGATTGTACTGACTCAGACCGTTCTTTGTCCATTAGCTTGAACTAGTAAGAAACGGCTCTCATTTGTTACGTAGAACCCTGGGGCCTGGGAAGAATTCCTATCCTGGTGCCCGCAGGGTCCCTATGGGCGAATCACAAGCCAGAAACGTCTGTTATGTGATTCTACCGGGACTTCTGACCTCCTTAAATTTGAGGGAGTGTGTTTGGGAAGAAAAGCAGAAGTTTCCTGCTACTTAAGTCTAGAACGAAACAGAACGCATAGACTTCATATTCCAGGGCCAATCAAGTGGAAATATCAGGGGGGTGGAAATCCGGGTCAACTGTAGTTCCCGTCATGACTAAGTGGTGTGAAGACTCATGATGCGGTGACCCAGCGCTGACCTCAGGGAGAAATCACAGTCAGGTCAGGATCGCCATTTCCAGGATTCTTGGTAGGGCTGACTCGGCAATTCATCAGTCTTACCACTGACAGCAAACGTAAACCAGACCACTGCACGCGCTTCATCTCTCAGATGGACATGCGGTACAGCGCGAAGCTGCGTCTCAGGACTGTATGTGGTGTTCACGTGCTCTAAGGACACGTTCTGATAGAGAAGCGTTTGCCCAGGGTAAAGGGACTGCGTGTGATCGTCTCGATGTGAGTATCAGACGGTAAAGCTCCAGTTCACTCCTTACTGCCCTGGACTTCCCAGCTCTGAGAGGGCTTGGCGTGTTCTCCAAAAGCTGTCATGTCATTAACTGGGAAACAGAAGCAACACCGATTCCTTCTAACCTGCTCAGTCCTTTTGGTCAGAAAGGCAGGCAGGCTTTCATGTGAAAGGTGTGGAAATCTTGAAAGTCATCTCATTCTTCTCATAGCCCCTGGGCTCCCTGGTGTTTATAGTACAGCATTATTCACAGTATAAAAAGAGGTCACTCCATTCTGAGTCGATTCATTGCAAACAATGATGAGTACAAATTTCAGCTCTGATATTGTTGACTGTATGATTCTGAGCAAATGATTCATCTCCTGGAGACTCAGTTTCTTTAGAAAACAGAGCTTCCCAAGAAGGCCAAGCAGAACAGTGGGGGGTCTTAGAGAATTGGTAAGAGAGCTGGGGTACCACCACACGCCTGTGAGAATGGCCAAAATCCCAAACACTGACAACACCAAATGCTGATGGGGACGCAGCGCAACAGGAATTCTCCCTCGTGGCTGGCGGGAATGCAAAATGGTGCAGACACTTTGGAAGACAGTTTGGGGGTTTCTTACAGAACTAAACACTCTTACCATATGGTCCAGCGATTGTGATCCTTGGTATTTACCTACAGAAGCTGAAAACTTATGTCCACACAAAAACATGCACACGGATGTTACAGCAGCTTTATTCATAATTGCTAGAACTTGGAAGAAACCAAGATGTCCTTCAGTTGGTGAATGGATAAATAAACTGTGGTTTACCATCTAGACAATGGAATATCATTAACCCTCCCAAAAAATGAGCTATCAAGCCAGGAAGAGACATGGAAGAGTCTTAAATGCATATTGCTAAGTGAAAGAAAACAATCTGAAAAGGCTACATACTGTATGATTCCAACTATATGACATTCTGGAAAAAGCAAAATAATGGACAGTAAGAAGATTAGTGGTTGCTCTGGGTTGGGAAGAGGGGGTTGGGAGAGATGAATAGGCAGAGTACAGAGAATTTTTAGGGCAGTGAAGATATTCTGTATGATACCATAATGATGGATTCACGTCATTACACGTCTGTCCAAACCAATACCGAGAGTGAGCCCTGGTGTAAACTGTGGACTTTGGGTGATTATGATGTGTCAGTGTAGGTTCACCAATTGTAACAAATATACCACTCTGACAGAGGATGCTGGGGGAGGCTGTGCACGTGTGGGGGCAGGGGATATATGGGAACTCTCTGTACTTTCCCCTCAGTTTTGCTGTGAACCTGAAACTGCTCTCAAGAAATAATCTTTAAAAAAAAAATGGTGCATTAAAAAAAACCTTAAAGCAATTAATGTTCTTAAGTAAATTAAAAGAGTTGTAGAATTTAGTTTTATTCTCCACAAGCCTCCAGAGAGAAATTTTTCAAGAAGCTAAAGAAGAAAATGAAGTCTCCCCTCCCCCATCTCACTAACATGGCTTGCCTACAGATTTCTTCTGAAAGATTCTTTTGTTCCCTACACCCACTGATTTTCTGGGTTTCTTTAATGCTGCCCCCTACGCAGGAAAAGTCTTTGCTTTCTTATCTACGAGCCAACTCTCTGTCCTCTTTCAAATTCTCCCTCAAGGTTGAATTCTTCCAGAAATCCTAACTCATCTCTAAAACTTAACTTGCTAGTTTGGAAAGAGCATCTAATATAGTTTGTAAGAATTGTAGTTGCTTTTCTCATTTGCCCCTATTCTTGGGGTTATACAGATCATATCCTTTTTGTGACAAACTTAATGAATAAAATTTTTATGAGATAATGATTATTAAGGCATTTTTTTTAATGGAGAAGGCAGTGGACTGAATGTCAGGAGCCTCTGCTTTGTGTTTTGGGGCACATTGCTTTACCATTTTGGTGTTCGATTTTCTCATCATAAAGTAAGTGTGCTAGATTCTCATCCTTTTTATCTCTTAGTATTGTGACTCCAAGACTTGTTACAAAGAAAAGTTATTACAATTGAAGGTTATTTCTATTCAAACTAAGACCACCAGGTGGTGGTATCCCGAAACTTGGAATCTCCATTTGATGGGCGACAGAATAACTTTTCCTTCTCGTGGTGGTTGATTTTAAGTAGCCTCACAATCCAGAGCTTAATTCACAAAGTGATTGTTGCTGAAAATCATGCTCCTCGAGAAGCAGAAAGTTTATGGTGCCACAAAATTAGAAGTAAAAGGACCTTGAACTGGTTTTCTTTAAAATTTACTACTTGTTTTTAAGATCCAAATATTAAGAATATGCAGCGTTCTTGTATGTATGTTTTATAATTGAAAAAATTAATACATGCACACAGTTAAAACAATTATTCCAGTAGTGTCGCTGCGAAGCCGTCTCCTTCTCACTCCAGAACCTTGAATCTCTTTAATTTCTCAGCCCCCCTCGTCAGAGAGAAGTACACTGTTTGCTGAAAAGAGCGAAGTGCAGCCCAGCGCTTATAACATGCCACCATCTGTGTTTTCAGAACATGTGTGTGTATGTCCTGCCTGTAAATTCATAGAGTGTCTCTGGGAAGAAACATGAGGAAACTGGTGATCATGGCTGCCAAGGGGAAGAAAAATGGAGACCCCAGGAGACAAGAGGGAATCAAGACTCAGTAGTCACCGTATACATTTTTACCTTTTAATTTTATACCATGTGCAGCTATCAATTACAAATTCCCACAGCATATCTTGGAGACCATTCCATATCCACACATAGTTCTATCTCATGCTTTTTAATAATACTGAATGTTCTTACTCTACTTGAAATTACATATATTCAGTTTTACCCAAAATAATATTGCCGAGACCAGGCTCTGGAACTGAGCAGATCCAGGCTGGAATCCAGGCTCCAGCACTAACTCCGAGTGCAGCTCTGGGTGCCGCTTCACGTCAGGTGCCTTCTCCGTGGCTGATCCGGCCCCAGTCGTCAGGGCTATTGTGAGGATGTGAGGAGCACATCACGCAGACTCCGCAGCTATGCAAAGGGCCAGGCCACGGTCAGCACTCAGTGAGGTTCAGATTTCTCTGCTGGCTTTTTGAAAAAGTCGATTAAATGCCTGAAATGAAGAGACTAAGGTGTGCTCTTATTGTTGTTAGTGATTCTCCTCGTCTTGGAGTTTGTAGTAGACTTCTGCTCTGAGGAAATAAACACTGGAAAGTAGGTGTCAAAGTAAGTGTGATCCAAGATCGGGTATCCTTTGAAAGGACCAAGCTTGTCTTTTATTTTTCAGGCAGTTAAATGAGGGAAATGAGAGCATGGAGCAATTATCCGTTCTTGTTGTCAGCTGAGCTTTCCAATTCGAATAATTCAGGCCAAAAATGAGGGAGCTATTTGAGACATTCAACTAACATATAGCATACGTAGCTTATCTGCTACGTTGCCACAATTGTCAAGAAACGATTGTAGAACCACACTGCTCTCTGTGTTACTATTTGTGATGATCTGATTTGTGTCGCCCCTCCCCAAATTTATATGTTGAAGCCCCAACCCCTGATGTGACTGTATTTGGAGACAGAGCCTTTATGGAGGTAATTAAGGTTAAATAAAGTCGTAAGAGAGGGGTTCTAATCCAATGGGACTGGAATCCCTATAAGAGGAAGGGTCTCCAGCCTCGCTCTCTCTCTCTCTCTCTTTTCCTGCATACACAGAGGAACAGCCATGTGAGGGAACAGCAAGGTGGCCGTCTACAGGCCAGAAAGAGACCTCTCACCAGAAACTGAACTTGCCGGCACCGTGACCATGGACTTCCAGCCTCCAGAACTGTGAGAAAATAAATGGCTGTAGTTTACGCCACCCAGTCTGTGATCTTTTGTTATGGCGGCCTGAGTAGGTTAACACACTGCTAGAGGAATTTCCCTCTGTCGGGACAGCTGGAAATGGGCTCTTGCTTTTGTTGAGATATATACCTGTCTTCAATCTAAATTGTTTCTAAGACAAAAAAAGATGCAGACAGTGCAAGTTCAGAAACCTGTCAAGAAGTTAGTTAGTGCTTTACTCTAGCAGTGAAGTAAACTGCTGTGACAGTAATTGCACTTAATCACGTTTACTTTACAAATTCGGAAACTCAGGCCAAGAGAGCGGAAGTCAGCTCCCTCACGGCTGAGCCAGAACTGCGTTTAGTCCAGGTGCCCAGTGCTCTCACCATCACAGCCACTGCTTAGAGCCGGGTCTCCCCATCCTGGGCTGCAGGGAGTGGGGAGTGGAGGGGATGGGGGAGCTGACTGCACGCTCACCTCCCTGCCGGAGCTCCACGAGACCAGGATTTAGGGACCTGCGCTCTCTTCCCTGAACCAAAACCAGGGCCTCTCAGAGAAGGCCTTTTCTCTCTTATTTAGGAGATCAGTGGAGATCTTTTTGATTCAGGTTATAAATACATTAAGGAATTTGCAGGTTATTTTGAGAACCAAGGATAGTGGATTTCATTAAACGAAATGAGTGGCGGCACATAACCCACACTCCTTAAACAATAATTGTCTAGATGGGATAGTTAGCACCATTTAAAGATGGGTAGAAGTCTAATATTTAAAGTTAGGGTTTATAGATATGATTTTTTGAAAGAGCACATACAACAACCCCAAACTACTCCAGATATATGATGTTTCCCCCATATCATGCTCTACGGTTTCTCCTTCTACACCCATCTACCTGTCTCTCTCTGTCGTCTGTCTGTCATCTGTCTATCTGTCATCTACCATCTGTCTACTTATAGATGGACACACACACACACACACACACACTGTGTTGAAGATTCAGATACCTGGAACAAAGACTTGCCTATCTACTTTCCAGTCTCCCCTTCTTCCCTGGTAAAAAAGAAAAACCTAAATTGTTGGCCACACATGTGTGTCCACATTTAAAGCTAAGTTTCCAGCTTCCCTCGCAGATCTCCCTTCTCTAAGTGGACGTCGATGGGTGAGGCTTCCAGGAAAGCGATTTTAAAAGAGCTGACTGGCATGCGGGCATGTGCTTGTGCCTGCACTCCCCCTCTTCCTGCTACCTGGCATCTGGACATGATGGCTGGACTACAGCAGCCATTTTCTAATCACAAGGTGACCCTGAGAATGGAAGCTGTGAGGTAGGGCTGAGAAAGCAGAAATAGTGGAGTCAAGATCCTAGGTGACAGTGGAGCCACTGGTGGAGCCCTGGACTGACTAAATCTGGACTTGTTTTACGTGAGAGAAAATTTTATATCATTTTTGAGCCTCAGTTATTTTGGATGTTTGTGTTCCACGAGACAGGAGTCTTTGCCTGTTATAGCCACTGGTATATCCCAAGGACCCAACATAGGCATCATTTGGGAAAGGCTATCGTTGAGGGAATGCAGCAGTATGCAGCCTAAACTCTAACTGTGTTTTTCGTAATATTGCAAAGGGTGAACTGGGAAAACTCTGGAGTGTTTCGCAGAGCTAAAGAGAGGTTGCTGGAAGATAGAAGTGAGCAAACACAGAGCAGCTGGAACCTTGGCGAAGATTGCAGGAGGATTTATCCAAACTGAGCTAAAAATAGTGTGGTCTCTCTGGGAAGGACAGAGGCTGGGTCCAGCTGGGGTAAACTGTTTACGGTGACCCTGGCCACGGACAAAATCCTCAGGGCCCTGAGATGTCAGCCACTCCTTACCTGGCAACCCATGACCACAGCGCTGTAAGATATTTCATCCCGCCAGCAAGGTTTACTAGAATAAGAAACGATTAGACATGTACATAAACGAACCACACTCTTATACTGGATTTGGGGCACCCTGAAGTAAGCCAGGTCTAATTGTTTGTGTCTCCAGAGTCTTCAAGAATGCCCACTGCACATGGCACCTTCCATGGGTGTTTGACAACTGCTTTGACCTGACGATCAGGGGAGAGGAGACACAAGAAGCTTCCCCTCCCCCCTCCCCCTCTGGCACCTGTGCTTTCCAGGGGGTGCAGGTGTGTTAGATGGAAGCACAGTTACAAACTGCTTGAAATTTCATTACTAGAAATTTATTCCCTGTGAGTTTTTTATTCGATTACTTGAGGGTTCCTCTTTTAAATACAAGTAGGATACAGGACAAAGAATACTGAGTTTCAATCTCAGTTTGCTTTTTCCTTCTCCTTTCCATGTGTTCCCCAGATTTCCGCATCTTCCTATGTAAAATGAAAACGTTTCGACTAGATCAATCATTTCTAGCTAGGAGGCCTTAAAGACTATAACAGGGTTAGAAAAACTAATCTAAATATTTCAAAAGCCAAACAGGAATTGTACATTTATGCCCCGCAGCAGAGGCCAACATAAAATTCTAGTTTTCTTTGTTTTCAAGCTGACATTGTATGAATGCAGTGTGGTTCCACTCATGCTCTGGTGTTGATATTAACCTCTGATTGACCACTTATGAAATCGCGACATTTCTGGGGCTCCTGGAGGAAAAATATTTGAAAAGGTTCATAGGGATTAAACAGGTTGATCTTTAAGGTTCTGCACAGCTCGGGGGACTAAGGGATAGAGTTGCTTTCTGTCACTCTCACCTTATTGTGACTCCTTTTGCCAGTTTTATTGGGGTGTAATTGATAAGTAGAAATTGTATGTATTTCCACATGCTTTGATATATGCATACATTGTGAAATGACCACCACAATCAGGCTCATGAACATATCCATCACCTCACATAGTTTACCTTTGTGTGTGTGTGTGTTGAGAACACATAAGATCTACTTTCTTAGCAACTTTCAAGTATACAATACAGTATTGTTAACTGCTGACATTACATCTCCAGAACTTGTGCATCTTGTGTAACTGAAACTTTGTATCCTGTGACCAACATCTCCCCTACCCCCCACCCCTGGCAACCACCATTCTACCCTGTGCTTCTATGAGTTCAACTATATTAGATTCCGTATATAAGCAACATCGTGCAGTATTTATCTTTCTGTGACTGGTTTATCCCACTTAGCATATGTCATAAGTCACAGGATTTCCTTCTTCTTAAAGGCTGAATAATATACCCCTATGGGACTTCAGGCAGAAGCCTTGAAGAGGAGGGGAGACACAGGGCACTCACGGCCCAGCAGAGTGACCATTTCCTCCCTGACTGTAACTCAGAGTGCTCTCCCTCAGACCCCAGGCCCTGAGCAGCGTTTAGAAAGGGCCCCCTTCCTGTTCTGATATGCTTGTCCACTACCTGCCCTCATCATCATTGCTCTCAACAGAGAGAGAAACCATTTTCATCAAAACGTTCATTAAACCTCAGAGTTGTGTAACTTCTAACCTGGCCAACGCTGTGGAAGCCCATTTAACTAAAATGATATAGGTGGGCATGGCTAGACGTCAGGTTTCTGTAAGGATCTACGATTATATTTAAATTGTTTTGTTTTTATAACTGCTATGGGACCTCACAAAGACTCTAATTGCAAATATTTGCTGATCCACATTGTTATAACTAGTTTATCTTTTCCATGGAGATAGGCAGAAAGTAAAATAATTGAAAAACAGGGTCTTTCCACCCAGGTGAGTCATTATGCTGGGTAAATGAACAGATTGCTGTGTTTAAGACTGCATCTGGTCATTACAGGAAACAATTCCAGAAAAGGGTGAGTAATTTCCTTTTTCATTTAGTTTTGCACAGCATTGCGCTGGGTGCATAGTAGGCCTTTAGTCAACGTTTGCTAAAGGGTAACATAGTCATCAGCCACACACTTTAGCATTATCTTCAAATGAATGATGACTATTTGGGCTGCTGTATTTTAAAGGCTCTTCAAGCTCTGAGAGTCCATAATTGTGAGCTAATTGTCTGCATTGCTCATGGTATATCACCCATTACTTATTATTTTAGTTATGCCTTTCTGCTAAAAGTTTTAGAATCTTGTGGGAATGTAAAATGGTGCAGCCAATGTGTGAAACAGTATAGCAGTTCCTCAAAAAATTAAACATAAAATTAACATATGATCCCAATTCCAATTCTGGGTATATACCCAAAAGAATTGAAAGCAGGGACTAAAATATTTGTATACCCATGTTTGTAGCAGCATTATTCACGATAGCCAAAAGGTGGAAGCAACCCAGGTGTTCATCAACAGATGAAGGGATAAACACATGTGGTCCATCCATACAAAGGAATGTTATTCAGCCTTAAAAAGGAAGAAAATTCTGACACATTCTACAACATGGAGACCCTTGAGAACATTATGCTAAGTAAAATGAACCAGCCACAAAAGGACAAACATTGTATGATTCCACCTATGTGATATGCTCAGAGTAATCAAATTCATAGAGACTGAACGTAAAAGGGTGGTTGCCAGGGGCTGGGGGAGGGGGCAGTAGAGAGGTATTGTTTAGTGGTGTGGCGTTTCAATTTGGGAAGATGAAAAGTTCAGGAGATGGATGACAGTGACGGTTGCACAACAGTGTGAGTGTACTTAATGCCACTGAACTGTGCACCTAGAAATGGTTAAAATGGTAGATTTTATGGTATGTATATTTTAACACAATGAAAAAAAATTTAGAATCTCAACTAGAGTGTTGGTCTAGGACACATGTTTACTTTTAAGTAGAAGGAGAGACAACAATCTGAGTGATTGATAGAATCCTAACATAGTAGAGAATGCATTTAGTCATTTTCCTTGTCTTCTGGAAAGACAGAGCTGTTAGCACAGGCTTCAGAATCAAACTTAGGACTGAGCCCAGGCCCTGTGCTTCTCACTTGTGTGCTGAGGAGGGTCTGACATCCACTTTCAGCTCTTGGGCAGGATTAATATTTTAGGTGATGCTACACATGTACTGACAACTCTTGATCATCATTGAATAAATGGGATGAGTGGGTGGGTGTATCCCATAAGTGGATATGGGTTCCAATGGATAGATGGGATGAATGGGTGGCTATATCCCATAAGTGGATATTGGCTGCAATGGATGAATGGGATGAAT
>NC_060277.1:1754173-1768646 GCF_021613505.1 Equus quagga
AATGGGTGGATGTATCCCATAAGTAGATATGGGCTCCAATGGATGAACAGCTGGATAAATGGGTGCCTCTTCTGTAGGCTCAACTCAATGAAACAACCTGGGGGATGATAAATTGGTCACCTCCAATCTCCGTAATGACAAAATCTCCCCAAAGGGTTGTTGTAGAGATTCAGCAAGGTAACGTGTGGCTGCAAGCTCTCAGTTGGTAGGGGCTATTATTTTAGTTGTATGCTGTCTAGCTTGGCCCAGTTCCTGCCCTGACTTCTTCAAGGCAGAAAGTTTAACCCTTTAGTTCCCATTTCAGTTTTAATTGTCTCCCTTAACCTCTTTCACTATCACCAAGGAATGGGGTTTCCCACTGCTGTAGGACTCTGCTAATTTTTTGTTCAAGTGCTCCGTAAAAGAATTTAGAAAAGTCATGAAACCCCCCAACCCCACATTTTAAGTTGCCTTCTGAAGTGTTTTCTCATAAGTTTAAATGGGTACAAATGATGTAATTTCAAGCTTATTGAAAAATAATGTCATTTTATAATTCAAAATATTTTGTCACTTTTAAATGTATCCAATAGATTCTAAAATACCAGCCATTTGACACTTGTGATTATTGTATTAGTTATCTAGTGCTGTGTAACAGATTGTCCCTAAACTAAGCAGATGAAAGCAACCATTTTATGTTCTCATGGTTCTCTGGGTCAGATCACTCATGATCTCCCACAAGATTGCGATCAAGGGGTCAGCCAGGGCTCCAGTCTTATCTGAAGACCTGACAAGGAGGATCTGCCTCCCAGCTCACTCACTGAGCTGCTGGCAGGATGCAGTTCCTTGTGGGCTGTGGACTGAGGGCCTGGCTCCTTGCTGGCCAATGGCCAGAGTCCTCCCTCAGTTCCTTGGCATACGAGGCTCTCCAGAGGGCAATTCACAACTTGACAACTGACTTCTCTCAGAACAAGTGAGAGAGAGAGAGAGAGAGGAGGAGACAGAGAGAGAACAAAAGAGGATGAGCAAGAAGAAAATCGGTCTTTTTGTAACCTAATCTGGGAAGCCACATCCCATCCCTTCTGCTGTATTTTCTTTGTTAGAAGCAAGTCACTAGGTCAAGCCCAGCCTCACAGGGATGCAATCACTCAGGGGTGTGAACACCAGGAGGCAGGGATCACCGGGCCTTTTTGTGGTGGCTGCCTACCACAATTGCCAATTTTAGAAAATGCTTGAGGAAGGGCACCTTTAACTATTAGAAAATTTTATCATTCCTTTTTCTCCCTGAACTCATAATTCCATTCTACTATTCTCTGAATCTTGTTCTAATGTAATATATACATTTATGCTTGGAATTATTTTATTGATTTCCTTATCATATATCACTATAAGAAAATTATACATGTAAACTGAAATTTTAATTTTAAAAAATATCCTATGACCATATGGTTTTAGGGATTAGTTTTTTTGTCTGGGACTAGTTATCATTCATTTATTTTTAGTACTAGTGTTATGGTTAGTATTATTGATCAAAACTATGTAAACATTTAATAAAATTTGATAAATAATTATTAAATACAAAAAGTAAAGGGGCCAGCCCTGTAGCCAAGTGGTTAAGTTTGTGTGTCTGCTGTGGCGGCCCAGGGTTTCACTGGTTCAGATCCTGGGCCCGGACATGGCACCACTCGTCAGGCCGTGTTGAGGTGGCATCCCACATGCCACAACTAGAAGGACCTGCAACTAAGACATACAACTATGTACCGGGGGGGATTTGGGGAGATAAAGCAGAAAAAAAAAGATTGGGAACAGTTGTTAGCTCAGGTGCCAATCTTAAAAAAAAAAAGTAAAATGCCATTGGAAATACACTGTTTAACGTAATAGCATTGTTTATTTTTTTCAGTTGGTCCGTTTATCCGTCTTGAGTGTGACTTATTCCCAGAACGAGTCAGGGCCACTAGTAAATGAGCAACTAATAATGTTCATTAATGATGGTTGTCAACTGCCTCATTTCTGGGGGACTCTAAAGCATATTTCCATTAACCCAATCTAAACTAAACAGGGACATAGGAGGAATAACAAAGGAGCAGAGGACTGGTTGATGAATGACAGAGAGCCCAACTGAAAATTAACGTGGACTTAGAGTATCGTCCTAACTTTGGGGGAAAGTTAACGAAAAAGTTTCTTCTGCATTTCTGACTAAATGTTCACATGAATAGAAAATACCAACTTACCTCCTAAAAAGGCAAAACAATTCTGAAAACCTCCCCTCCAACGGAGCACACAGCAAAGATGTGTTTGCAGAGGGCACAGAAGAGAACATTTGTAATAGAGGAGAGCCACGTTTCAGAGCTTCTGGGTTTGTGTTGGCACGAATGTGTAACAGCCGTGAGAAATAGAAACCATCGGCACAATGGAAGGTACATCCTTTTCAGGGCTCCTTTCTACCGAGACTGCGTGCTCCGGCTCAGCGTCAGAAGGCCTCCAGTCAGCAGAGCTGCACATACCCCTGGAGGTGATGCAATCAGCAGCGTGTTCACACATGTGTGACAAGACTGTAATTTCTGCATTCGGTTATAAATGACCGTAATTGGTGTGATAAAGATGTCTCAACTCATTTGGGAATAAACATGGAATCCTGTCATTTTCAATTACTGCCACCAACAATTTCTCGTCTAATCCCCTTCCTGCTGGGTGGCAGGACTACTGGTAAAAACACAGTCTCTCTCCTGTGACTGTGACACTTGAGTACTCACAGAGTATTAGTGTTCAGGGCTGAGGTCTTAGGAAAGCTGATGGGAACAATGCTCTGGAATTCTTGCCAGAGCAGGTTAGACCAGGTAATTCCGTTCGTCTACAAGGAGTAACCTCAAAAGCCCTGCCGTGGCTGTTAATTCTGTCTGCTCGCACTCTCACTCCTCTGTTGCTGCTGACTTCTCTCTCCCTCTCCTGACGCAGCCCAAGGCTGAGCCTCGTGGTGTGGCTCCAGGACTACACGTGACCCTGGGGCTGGCCACACTAGTTTACTCCCTGACCCTTTTCCAGCTGCCTTCTGCTTTGAGGAGAAGCTGGCCTGAAAACCCGAGTGAATATCCTAGAAATAAGGATCTTGGAATTTCCGGGATATGTGCCTCGGGAAAGTGCTGTGCTCCTATGGAGCTTGTCCCACTTATCTTGGATGGACCAGAGACACCTCCCGAGGGGAGGTCAGGGGGACTGAAATTCACTTCCCCGGAGTCTAAGCCTCAGTATTTCAGAAATTAAAAATCAGAATAAGCCTAGGCTACAGAGAGTGAAGAATTTTCTGTGTTTGAAGTAAAGAATCCCAGCGAGACGGAAGGCAGTGAGCAGTTGCTGAGTTTTAAATGTTCGTAAACATAAGACTCTGGGTTACAGCGTGAGGTGTTCTGTCTTACACATGAAAGTTTCTGTTCTTTCCAAAAAGAGCGTGTAGCCCTGTGAATCACGCAAACACCGCAAAGGCTGCGAATGGAAATGGCACGAAGATCTCAGGGCCGAGAACCATTGTCTGAGACTCGTGTTCCAAACACGAGTCAACTGAAGTGAGGAAGCCTCGAGTGGTAAATCCATGCAACATGAAGAACTGAAAGGTGACTTGAAATTCACTTCACTTGAAATTGCTTTTCTCCAGAGAGAATGACCATGAATGTATTTGTATGGAGCCAGAAGTGGTGTAAATTAAACTTTTTCAAAAAGACTTCAAAGATAGGAAGTAGGCAAAGAACTGAAAAAAAATAAAGGGGAAAAATGACAGTTTTAAATATTGTCTAGTTTTTAATAAAGCATGGTTTTACAAAGATGAGGGTCAAACCAACTACTTCCCTCCTTTTTTGGTAGAAGAATAATTTATGAATTTCAGGGTTTCTTTTTGAATATTCCAATTTGGTTTTTTGTAGTAAATATATTTCAGATATCCAAAGGAATAAAACAATGAGTCTGGGAGATTTAGATTTTTTCCTTAATTTTAAAACAATATAATTTAATTGGTTTTCTCAGTAGTGGTTAAGTACAGTCACTAAAGAATACAAAATTGGGGATTGGGATATGGCACGTGTGACAGCAGGCACAGATTTGGAATTGTGTGCTAAAACTACATAGCTAAATTTATTTAAATGTAATGAAAAGCGTAAAGTTTCAAATGAAATGTTTTGTGCTTGAAGTGTGTAAACACTTGCATAGTTTGTGAATTAGTTCTAGCGTGAATTAGGAATGCTGAAAATTTCCTGAATCTATAGAGAAGTTTCCGCTTCAAAATTCTGGGTACAGTGTAAATGTTTAGCATTTGACACATTTTTTTATATGGGTGATTGTATCAGTCAGTGTGTGTGTGTGTGTGAGAGAGACAGACAGACAGAGACAGACAGACAGAGACAGACAGACAGATTTTAAGGAACTGGCTCATGCGATTATAGGGGCTGGCAAATCCAAAATGCATAAGGCAGGCTAGAAACTCAGGCAGGATTTCTATGTTACAATCTTGAGGCAGAATTCCTTTTCCAGGAAACCTCAATCTTTGCTCTTAAGGCCTTCAACTGATTTGATGAGGCCCACCCACATTATGGAGTATAATCTGCTTTATTTATTGAAGTCAAGTGTTGTGAATGTTAATCCTTCTACAAAATTAATAATTCTACCTTCACAGCAACATCTAGACTAGGGTTTGCTCAAACAACTGGCCACGATAGCCTAGCCAAGTTGACACATAAAATTAGTCATCACAGTAATCAATTTAATTAAATGTTATTATCTAGATAAAAAGTGATTTTTAAAAATTTTCTTGGTTGGCTTTTGGGGGTTTTAGTTCACAAATCATTGAAGACAATAAGTATTTGTATTTGTTTAAAGGCCTCATAAATTGGAATTCTACACTAGAGATTAGAGTTATCTGTAACTAAAGGTAGTAGAAATATGACATTTTGGCTCATACATCAAAAGAGGATTTCAGTCAATCTCAAGGGCAGCCTATATTTACATATATCAAGCTTTGCTATTCATATGGCATCCCAAGATATGAAGATAATCTTTAATCATCCTACTGGAAAATGCACGACTGGAACTGGTATTGGGTCAAGATATTACTAACTGGGAGAATCATTTGGATTTATACAAAGCATGCTTTTTATGTAATAAAAAATGATAGGAGAATGTTTGTCTTTTTAAAATAAGAAAAACTTGTAGCTCAGAAAAGGGAACAAAGTAAATTTAAAAGCTTTTACCTATCCTTTAACATTTCTGACATGCCAATTACATGTATTTGGGGCCACTCACTATTTTTGCACAGATAGTGGCCTCTGCCATGTTTTTTTTTTTCAGTTTTCTCTCTCTGTGCTTCATTTCAGATAACTTCTGTTTCTTTTCCTTCAAGTTCACTGATCTTTTCTTTTGTAGTGTCTAATCTGCTGTTAATCCCAGCCAATTAAATTTTAATTTTATTTATTTATTTATTTTAAAGATTGGCACCTGAGCTAACATCTGTTGCCAATCTTGTTTTTTTTTCTTCTTCTTCCTAAAGCCCCTTGGTGCATAATTGTATATTCTATTTGTGAGTACCTTTGGTTGTGCTACGCAGGATGCCGCCTGAGCATGGCCTGACAAGTGGTGCCATGTCTGCGCCCAGGATCCAAACCGGCAAAACCCTGGGCCATTGAAGGAGAGCTCATGAATTTAACCATCTCGGCCATGGGGCTGGCCCCTAAATTTTAATTTTAAATACTCTATTTTTCATATCTAGAAATCCCCTCTGGTTCTTTGTTATGGTTTTCCATTTCTGTCCTCATTATGCTCATGTGTTCTTTTGCATCCTCGAGCAGTTGTGTGTATTTATAAACCTGTTTTAATGTCCTGTAGTTGCATTATTTCTGTCATCTCTCAGTCTGTTTCTACAACTGATTTTTCTCCTTGCTAAGAGTCACATTTTTTTTTCTCCTTTGTTTGTCTGGTAAGTTTTGATAAGATGCCAGATGTTAAATGTTTTACTTTATTGAATGCTATATATTTTTTCTGTTTCTTTAGAGGATATCAGGTTTTTTCTGGCAAGCAATTATGGGTGAACTTTCTTGTTCCTAAAATCATTTAAGGCATGCCTTCATGGCCTTTACTCTAGGGATTGTCTAGCTCATTTCTTTCTTTTTTCTTTTTAGCTTTTATTTGGTTTTCTTTTTGTAAGGAAAAGTCACCCTGAGCTAACATCTGTGCCAATCTTCTACTTTGTATGTGAGACGCCTCCACAGCATGGCTTGATGAGTGGAGTATGTCTGCACCCAGGGTCCAAACCTGTGAACCTGGGTGGCCAAAGCAGAGTGCACGGAACTTTAACCACTCGGCCATGGGACCAGCCCCCATCTTTTTTTTTCTCCCCAAAGCTCCAGTACATAGTTGTATATCCTAGTTGCAAGTCATTCTAGTTGTTCTGTGTGGACGCTGCCACAGCACGGCTTGATGAGTGGTGTGTAGGTCCACACCCAGGATCTGCACCAGCAAACTCATGGCTGCCAAAATGGAGCACACAAACTTAGCCACTCGGCCACAGGGCCAGCCCCTAGCTCATTTCTAAGTTGTGGCTCTTCTGGGATCTCTTCCAAATGTTCTGTATATTCGATGAGGTTACTCCCAGCTCTGGGAACTGTTCATCTGAGAGTCCCCCACACTTCTTTCCTGAGAAGTTGTTCTTGCCTGGCCTTATGAGGTTTCATCTTAGACATATGCAGAGTGTATTCAGACAAAATCTCAAAGGAATTCTTTCTGTGCCTAGCTTCCTTCTCTTGGATACTTTGCCCTTCACAGTCATGCACACACCTGAAAATACAAGAAGCGGAAAATTGTATGTAGTGTGATACTATTTTATTGAGAAATTACGGGGCCAGCCCCGGGGGCCTAGTGGTTAAGTTCAGCATGTCCACTTCAGCAGCCTGGGTTTGGTTCCCAGGCACAGACCTACCTACACCACTCTGTTAGCAGACATGCTGTGAGGTGTCCCACACACCAAAAAATAGAGGAAGGTTGGCACAGATGTTAGCTCACGGCACATGTTCCTCAGGAAAAAAAAGTAAGACACAGACACACACATATAAACACATGTGTATGTGTTTATATTACAAAATTCAGTGGAAATATAAAACATTACTTAAAAAAATTGTTACTTGGATTTCTGATTCCAACCGTGAAAGAGAAATAGGACCTGGAATTATCCTCCCAGTGTAAATAACTAGAAGATTAGGAAAAAATGGTTCTATATAGAGATGGTGAACATTCCTTTTTATAGCTGCATAGTACTCTGTTTAGTGGATATATCATAGTTTATTAAACCAGTTCTTGACTGATGAACATTTGGGCAATTTTTCAGTCTTTTGCTATTAAAAATAATACTGAAACAAACAGCCTTGTAAAAATGGCTTTCAAAATTGTGCCAATGTAGCTTTAGAAGTGGGATTGATGGGTGAAAAGGTAAATGTATACATAATTTTGCTATATATTGCCAGATTTTCCTCTGTAGGTGTTTTATCATTTTTTTATTCCACTAGAAATGAATGAGTGCCTATTTTCTACACCCTCACCAATAGAGTGTGTTGTCAAACTTTTGGATTTTTGCCAATATAATAAGTGAAAATTGGAATCTTAGTATAATTTTAATTTGCATTTGTCACATTGTGAATAAGGTTAGTAATCTTTTTATATGGATAAAGATGCCTGTCTTTCCATGTTTTTGAGTTGACTATGGCTTCCCATAGCTCATTTTTCTATAGGAATGTTTGTCTCCTAGCTCTCTATTTCTGGAAACTCATTTTATGGGCTGTGATATCAGTTGCAAATATTTTCCCCAGTTTGCTATTTTCGTGCCTAGTCTTTGGCCATGTAAAGACTTTTTATTTTTATGTTATCAGGTTTATCTATTTTTTTCCTTTTTGCCTTTGGATTTTGAGTCACAGTCCTGAAAGTTTTCTTCACTCCTAAATTGAAAAGAATTTACCCTCATATTTATTCTGTACTCATAGAGTTTCATTCTTCATAATTATATCTCCTATCCATTTGGAAGTGGTCTGGGGAATGAATCCAATGTTATCTTTTCCACATGGCTGTGCAGTTATTCCAACACCACTTTTTAAAAGTCCTTCTTTTCCAATCTTCTAAAAGGCTGTTTTTATCTTATACTAAATTTTTCATATATAATTGAATCTATTTCTGTATTTTGTATTCTGTCTCATTGACTTGTCTACTCATGATCCAACACTATTAATTTTAGAGGGCTTATGTCTTTAACAACTGTAGTGTCACATAAAATAGGTGTGATGTCTATTTGGGACAGAATCACAGCTGCTGTTCCTGTGGAATGACCTCAGGTGTAGCTCCTGGCCTCTGACAGCTCTTGGTTTCTGCCCATTTTCTGGGCCTGGACCCCCGTCTTGCATTGATGCCAGGAGCCCCATTATCTTGGTAAAAAATTGATATTTTGGTTTTGGTAGTCAGAGTCGGTTTCTGTTGCTTACACAAAAACATTTACTGCAACCCTAGCTATATATTTTTCATGATTTGTTTATCTACATTAAAGGGATGCCTTTAATAGTAAGAACTTTAGTCAAAGAGGGAAGAAAGAGGTGACACTGACAGTCTGGGAGATGAGTGTGTGGGAGGAGCATGGGGCAGCATGGGCAATATTAAATAGATGTGGCCTTGGCCTTCCTTTCACAAAACATGAAGAGAAGCATTCTCTGTCTTAAAATGGCTTTAACTTACTAGGGCGGAAAGTGAAATTAAAATTTTGGCAGCTGTCCTTGTAGAAGCAGCATATCCCAGATCCCGTCAGAAGTCATTCCAGCCGAAGGAGACGAGCTGCAGTGAGGTCTCTCCACTTCCCAGTCCAGGCTCGGAGCCTCCTGACTTCCTGTTGGGTGAGCTGCAGGCCCAAACTTCTACCCCAAGCCGGAGTTCTCTTTCTGAAACATGGATGGATCATATTACTCCGCTGCTTGAAGTCGTTGCATGTCTCCTGGTCTTACAGGATGAGGTTAAGCTCTCTTCCCTGAAGCTGCTTCAACGTCTGGCCTCAGCCTCAGTGTGCAGACCTGTTTCCTGACAACCCCTGTCTCAACGTGCGCTCTGCTCGCTGCAGCAGCTGTAGCAGTAGCTTTCCCGAGTAGTAAGGGCAGCGTGGAGCGGGCGTGGTGGTGGGAGAGCTAGGAAGCCATCGCTCCTCCCTCTGCTGTATGTATCAGCGCTTGAGCTACTGCGGTTTTCCAGGACTCAACAGACCAGCTCATGTTCGTGCTTTTCTGCAGGCTTCTGTGTGGGCTGGAATTCCCTCCCACTCACCTGGACTGGTGTAGCTCTGACTCCCACTCTCTGTGCAGATCCTACTGCAGCTCAGTCTCTTCACCTATCTGTCTGTCTCTCCAGATAGGAGTGAGCTCAGTTGGGATCATGCTTTATTAATTGTTTAATATAGTGCTAAATGAATGAATACAAACCCTGCAGTTAGTATTATGGCAAATAGCTTCTCTATGCTACTGTGCAGTAGGATTTTCTGCAGTGATGGAAATGTTCTGTACCTGCATTGTCCAGTGAAGTAGCCATTAGCCACATATGGCTGTTGAGTACTTGAAATGTGGCTACTGCGACTGAGAAATTAAATTTTCAATTTGATGTCATTTTTATTAATCTAAATTTAAATAGTCACGTTTTCTTTTCTTACTTTTTACTTTAACTTCAACCATTTCCTGGACTCCCTTGTCATTTATACTTAGGCTTAAATATTTGCTAGATTAAGGTGATTCAAAATAAGAAGGTATAGGTAAGTTTGCAGCAAAAAACCCAAAGTAAAAATATTTTTTGTCTAAATATTTTGACAGATTAGGTTCTATCCTAACTTTTACAGAAGCCATTCAATATAACATACAGTATACTTAATCCAATGAAATCACTTATTTCTGATATTTTAAGTCTTTTGTAAGTAATGCATTATTTTAAAATGGTTTATAATAGAATTCAGGGTGAGCTTTTATGCTAAAAAAACTTGGGGACGTCATTCTCCACTTATATGGCTCCTATAAGAGGAATAGTAGCACAGATTTCTATACTTGCCTGAAGGGGATCATTTTACTCAACTTTAGAATTTATGACAATCTCTTTAAGTGTTGAAGATCCTGGTACTTGTGTAGCTGAACTCCAGAACTCTGTCCATTTTTGAGCGTTTATTGAGTCACTTAAAGATGAAAGGAATCCCAAGAATAAGATCTCTAGACAACAAAATTGCTTTATCAAATCCTGTAGGCATCTTGAAGGAGTCACGTTCTTAACCTTATTTAAATCCCCTCTCTGGGGTTGGGGTCAGGTGTCTCTATCTGTGTGAACTCCTCCCATGAATCTGATCTGTGCCCACGGCTGAGAACCACCCCCAGGAGTCTGCTGAGGTGGGTGGAAGGGGAATTTGAAGCTACTGGATATACAAAGCAACCAGGTTCATCTTCCAGGAGCACAGATTTTTCTTGGAGGATTAAGGAATTCAAAACATGATTTTGTATTAAAAGAAATTAGCATAAATTATGAAACAAATGGCAAACTTGCAGATAAAACAGAGGTGTCAAACCAACGCCAACACTATTCCCCTTATTGACCTGGCCTTGGATTATTTCCCAAGACGGCACTCTCCCTGGCTCCGATGGAAGAGTTTGGAAACAGAGCTGCCATACACAGCATCCAGAATAAGTAAGAATGGACTTTTGACATGACATTTTAATTCTAAATTTGGCAAACAGACTCTGTCTCCACTTCTCATCACCCTTCTTTTAAACTTTATGCAGCTGTTAGATGAACTGGTGGCTTGTCCTCACACCAGAACCCAAACAGCAGGCCGTCTGCTATTTTCCGACACAATGATCTTACCCCTTTGTTGTGATAAGGAGCAGCAGACAGGAGCACAGGCTCTGGATTGGACCCCCGGTCTTGTTATGAACTCCTTGTGTGGCAGCAGGTAGCCTTTTCCTCTGGGCGCCTCATCCAGAAAGATGAGACACATGAGATATGCATATGAAGCCGTTAGTATGGCGATGAGCACTTATTATTATTTTCCAACTAGAAATGGCCTAGGACGCATTTGGCCATGTTGTTACTAGGAAATGAATGTACCGTCAGTTACAGTGGTCGTGAGAAAATGAGCCACTTGTAGTTCCGCAGTCTAGACAGTCTACTCGTGGCATCTCCAGAGTGCTCTAACCTGTCTCCCGGTCCTGTGCACTTCCTGGAATTAGCTGTTGAGTCTCAGCCTTGGATTCTAGGACTGTGCACGATCTTTGGTGCGACTGCCTCATAACTGGTGGTGTGCTTTCCCTCACGAGGCACACGATACTTGGTTGTCTCTCTTAATGATGTGGATGAGCCATACCCAGATCCAAATTCATTAAGAGTTGCAAAATGGTGATATTCTCACTACCTCAGACTTTTTAGACGTATTAGCTGAAATATTTCTACAGAGAGAAAGCTCCCTCGTCTACTGTTTGGTTACCCAGTGGCATTTTCATTCTTCATACATTTCAGTTCAGTATGAGAACTGGTATCTCAACTGGGCACTTAAACACAGCACATTAGAGCGTCAGTGGATTTTCAATCTAATCGAATTCGACACTTCATTTTATGGATGAAGAAACAGGCCCAAAGAGGTTAAATTGGTTTTCTGATTTCTAAACTCTCATTGGTAGTTATCAGAGTCCCAACAGGAAACAGGGCAGTTCGAGGTGGGTTTATTTGCAAAAGACTAATTACAAAGGTGTGGAGGGGTTCAGGGAAGGGTCAAGGGCTTGTGCGGGAACTCAGGGCTAGCGCTTCAGAGCTGCCATCGTTTCCAGCTGCCGAAGGAAGAGGTTAGGGACAGTTATGAGACCTTGGAAGAAAGTGAGTCCTGCTGGACCTGCCACCTGAGAAGACCAATGACTGCCTGTTGAGGAACATAGCAGCCCAAGGTAACTCCTCCGAGTCACCGTCTCCTTCCTGCCTCAGTTCCCCTGCCTGGATTCCCTACTGACCAAACGCAGTTGGTGAACAGAAAGCAAGAGAGCCATTGATTAATTCATAGGGATTGGCCTCCCGAGGCTCAGCCTTGGGGCGGGAATGGAGAGTGGGTCTGGAGAAAACTCAGGAACAGATGGCAAAGGAGCATTTGGGTTCCTGTTCTTGTTCTCTTCCACCATTCTACCACGCAGTCAAAGGTTTGCCCACCCACAGCTCTTGTATTTGCAGGAATAATTCATGGCCCAGCACGATGTTGGCCCCTCTGGAGTGAATTTTGATTCTTGATGGCCTGGAATTACCTTAATCCAATTTCAGGGTTTGAGACTTTTTTTCTGGGTTACTCTGATGTCTGCAGGCAGGGTTGCTGTCCATGTAAGGGTCATTTTACTGCTAGTTGACCCTTGCTTCCGAGCTCTCTCATCCTCTTTTGTTCTTCCAGGTGTTGTCAAAAATGCAGGTCAGCCTCTCAGATGCCTAATCAGATCCACGAAAATCTCCAGGCCAGGAGCAGACGTAACTGTAGGCACACCCTCTGGATCCCCGGCCTCTCTTCCAGAAACTGGCCAGATAGATTCTCATTGTCTCATCAGTTCTTTGATGCCTTTATTTTAAATTTTGCCCAGCATTCCTAGTCTTCTTCAGGGAGAGGGTTGATCAGAATTACCTAACTTGTCATAATCAGAAGCAGAAATTCTCCACCTCTTTGTTGAGAAGATTCTTTGTCCTACCTGTAGGTGGTCTCAAGGTGTCCCAAGGTCCATCTCTAAGTGGAACTGGGACGACTCTGAGCGAGAAGGTAGCCCTGACCGCTAGACTTTAGTTCTGCTGCCAGGCCTCTAAGGCCGGAGAGCCTCAGGACCGAGAGAAGCAGTCTTTCAGCATCGCGTTGGGGTCTGGGTGCCAGTAATCAGTAACATCTTTAAAGTTCTTAAATCAATCCAAAGTAAAATAAGGCGAGCGAAGTCAAATGAAAATAAATATTGTGTATGGAAAATGGCTCTGAAGAGACCTGGAAGGGAAGCAAAGGTGAAATGGTCTAAAAAATTATGGTTTTTGGAAAATAGCTGTATGTATAATCTTAGCTCTTATTTGTGTAGTAATATGCTATTTGAGAATTTAGGCATTTAAGTTTTCTAGACATGGTCCTAATGAATTTCCAGTGTTTATTGTTTTTGGCCAGTGTTGTGGGGGGAGGGTTAGCTACTCCCAGAGGAGCTGGCGGTTTGACAAGTTGTCGGGAATATTACAAGGTGTCTATCTATAGCAGCCTATCGACATTTTGTTCAGTGTGATCACTGATCCACTAAATATCTACTTTCCTAATGATACCCAGGCCAAAGGCCGATGTGGACCACAGAGATTCCAGCTCACACGTAGAGGAGCAAGGTTCCTTACTGTCAATGTACCTCTGTCACTCTACAAGCCTTGAGAAAAAGCTAAGTCACTTTGCTTCGTTGAGGATACAGTTGTGCAGCTGCGAGGGGTTTTCCACATTACCATTTCCTTCCTTCCTTTTAACTCTTCACTACTCAACAGTTTTATCCTCCCCCCCACCCCCCCAGTTTGAGTATCATTTGCATAATCCTTCTGCCTCTTTCACAGAACTCATTAATCCGGGCTCCCAAAGATGGGAAGTCCAAACCTGCTTCTTTATTTCACTGCAACTTTCACTGGTTTCCCGAAAGTTACAGTATTCTGGGGAAGCTGAGAACTTACACATCTGTTTTTGGTCCCCATATAAGTAAATACTTTTTGATTGCTTTTAAGCCGTCCATACATTTTTTTTCCTATGGTGCAATTTTAAAAATAGAATAAATCACTTAATCTCCCTCTTTCCTCTGGCAGATGATTATTTGCCAAGTCCCGGTCTTCCATCTCGAGGAAGTATGTGGTGCGTGGAGGGGGAATGTTGAGAACCTAAATGAGAATGCGAGCTCGTTCAGCAGCTGGAGCTAATCGATTACTCGTTAATGACAGCACACTTACTAGAGATTTACAATGAAAAGTCCAGGGGCAGACCTGATCACCTAGCCTGGCCCTGCCGGGGCGCCCCCGTGCCCCACTCAACCGCCCACACGCTTAGGCGCCGGCTCCGGGGCGCCGGCTGACCCCTCCCGGCGGCCGGTCCTCCAGCGCGGCGCGCAGAGCCCAGCGAGCCGGCCGGGGTCCCGCTGCCACGGCCTCGGGCGCGAGGGCAGAAGCCGCGGATTCGCCGGGCAGACTCTCCGCGCCCCTAGTCGTGCGTCCGCCCCGGGCGGGCCGGCGGAGGTGGGAACCGCGCGCGTGGGGGTCCGGCCCGCGCCGCCCGCAGCGCCCCCCACGGGCGGGCCCGGCACTCGGTGCCGCGACGAGTGGGCGGCGGGAAGCGGAGCCGGCGGCGAGCGCAGCGCGCGGCGCGGGGAGAGCGCGGCCGGGAGGAGGAGGAAGCGCGCGGGCAGGGCGGCCGCGGCGGCAGGGGCGGGTCCTGGAGGCTGGGCCGCCT
>NC_060277.1:1773646-1774187 GCF_021613505.1 Equus quagga
GGCGGGGGGCGGCGGCCGAGGGCGAGGAGGGCGCGCGCCCGCCGCCGGCGCCGCCGGGCAGCTTCTGGAACGTGGAGAGCGCCGCCGCCCCGGTCCCCCCCTGCTGCGGCAGCGCCCCCCGGAGCCGGGGCAGCGGCGGCAGCGGCGGCGGCGGCCGGCGCCCCACGGTGGCCTATGTGATCAACGAGGCGAGCCAGGGGCCGCTGGCCGTGGCCGAGAGCGAGGCGCTGCAGAGCCTGCGGGAGGCGTGCGAGGCGGCGGGCGCCGCCCTGGAGACCCTGCACTTCGGGAAGCTGGACTTCGGGGAGACGGCGGTGCTGGACCGGTTCTACAACGCAGGTGCGTGTGCGGGTCGGGGCTGTCCGCGCGGGGGGCTGCTGCTCCGGGCTCTGGCGCGCCGCGAGCGCCCGGTTCCCTGCTCCCTGCGCCCCGCTCCTGGCGGGACGCGGTGCTGCTCCCTGCTCCCGGCGCCCCGCTCCTGGGGGGACGCGGCGCTGCTCCCGGCACCCCTCTTCTGGGGGGACGCGGCGCTGCTCCCTGC
>NC_060277.1:1774197-1810191 GCF_021613505.1 Equus quagga
CTTCTGGGGGGACGCGGTGCTGCTCCCGGCGCCCCGCTTCTGGGGGGACGCGGCGCTGCTCCCGGCGCCCCGCTTCTGGGGGGGACGCGGCGCTGCTCCCTGCACTCCGCTTCTGGGGGGGACGCGGCGCTGCTCCGTGCACCTGGGGCGGGGGGCGCCTTGCGGGGCCGAGCCTCAGGTGTCTGGGCGGGACCAGCGGCCGCCGCCGCCGCGGGGTGCTCTCTTAGAGAACTCAGCTCCTTGGCAGTGCGCGTCCTTGCCCCAATCTGCCCTTCTCCATCCAGTGTCGCGGCTTCTCTTCTATTGGGGTGGCCTGTGCTCACCTTCTGTACGTGCCTGTGACTGCTTTGGGGGACGTCTCGTTTTCTCGGTGTCGTTTCGGGGGTACAGAAACCATGACTGATGCCAAGGAGCCGGCTGCACACACAGTGTGTCTGCACTGATTTGCAGGTCATGTCAGGATCTTACCCACTCGTTTTGCCTTAAGTTCAGTGGTTTGAACTTCCCATCGCTTACCTGTTTGAACTTTCAAGTAGTTACTTCCAAAAGTAACCCACACAACTTGTGTGGTGTCTCTGTTAGGACTTTCGTGAAAGAACCAGGTCTGGTTTTTATTACTCCATGTCCCTTGATGTGCTGGAAAGGGTTTCACTTTGCTTTAGAGGCTGATATGCTATCTTAACAACTAAGACGGGATTGGCCATTGAAGTGATTGCTATCGTAAGCCGTGGAAAAAAATGTATCTTCTCAACCTGTCGCAGATTTCAGGGTGTTACTGCAGTTCTGGTGGCTGAAGCTGTTAGCAAATGTGAGGAATAGTAATATGTTCTTGAAATTAACCTTTAGCGCCCTGTGCAACCAATGTTGACAATATGTACGCGTTTATTTTTGTGTGGGCGGAAAATTTGATTTAATGGTGGTTTCTAACAATAAGGTTCTTGTATTTGCAATCACGTGAAAGATTTTGTGTTCCCACCTTGTGTTCCAGTTCTGTTTCCCTTCAGTCTCTTCAGCACACCTGAGGTAGGCTGATTTGTGTCAATTTTGGAGTTCAGCCAAAGCTGAATATTTTAAGAACAGGAAGAACTTCATGCTGAGCAAGCCAGACTAAATAAACTGCGACTTTCTGGTTTTGCTATTTTGTTACAGACTGGGTCTTCCTAACTGAGCATGAGTATCATATATTATGGCTTGGTTCTCTGAGTGGCTTGCTATAAAAATTACGTAAACATAACTTTTCTAAAAATTTACAGCACTCTTATTTTTGGATTATAATTTGGAAGAAGCTTCAAAGAACTGAAAGATACGTGAGGAAAACACCCAACCGAGTTCTGGGCCTATTTTTATTGCGCTGATAGATTGGGTATTTTTTATAGGGCTCTATAAAAAAAAATCTTAAACGCTGAGCTATTTTGAAAGAAGGTTTCCCGGGAAGGCTCACGGAGAGCTTGTTCTCCAAGTGCTGTCTCTGGGGAAGGGAGAGAAAAAGATGAGAAGGGACCAGACATTTGGACTGGCTCTCGTTTAATCCTCCAGACAAGCCTGTGGTGGAAGGGCTTCCTCTCCTTCTCAGGAAACCAGGGGATCCACAGCCAGCCGTAGGCCCCGGGGTGCTGACTGGTCAGTGCAGGATTCCACTTCAGGTGCAGACCCTTAAAGCTCCCGCTTTGCCCTTCAGCTGGGCTGATTTACTCTCAGAGTCAGGGGAAGGTCTCTATCCTGGAATCATGTGACAGAGCTGGAGGGACTGTGTGAGCCAGTTGAGTGCAGTGTGGAAGCCTGCGGAGGACCATGCTCTCAGAATACCAGTGTTCCTGGGCCAGCCCTGTCCCATCCCACTGCTCGGTTCGGCCTGGGTGGGCTCCATTTAACCCT
This sequence comes from Equus quagga, assembly GCF_021613505.1. Taxonomy (NCBI): domain Eukaryota; kingdom Metazoa; phylum Chordata; class Mammalia; order Perissodactyla; family Equidae; genus Equus; species Equus quagga. The sequence continues at coordinate 1,776,073 of NC_060277.1, forward strand.
GAGTCAGTGGAATGGACTCAACCCTCTCTGAACCCTCTCATTCTGCCTGAAGATGTGGTGAAGGAAGATGTTATCAGTTTTGCCCAAACCCTTTGTTTTTCTAACCTGAGGGCTGCCCAGTTTGAAAGTAGTAAAACTTTTCTTCTGTTTTCCAAGACAGTGCCTGCTTCTCCTCCACCAGGCTTGGGCAGGTTTTTCTGTAGAGGGCCAGATGGTAAATATTTTAGACTCTTGATGAGGTCTCTCCCACGACTCAGCTTAGCCGTTGAAACTGGAGAGCAGCCGTTAACAGTCCCTAAACAGGTGATCGTTACTGTGTTCCAATTAAACTTCATTAATGCACACTGAAATTTGAATTTCATGTAATTCGCAAAATATTATTCTTTTTTTCTCTTTTTCCAACCATTTAAAAATGTAGAAACAATTCTTAGCTTGCAAGCCATGCAGAAACAGGCCTGGCAGGATTTTGGCCCCTGGGCCGGGCTAACCTTTGTTCCACATCCACTGACTGCCTCCACTTGGAAGCTGAATCAGGATGATATGGGGGGGACAAACACTCTCCCTCAGGTTCCGTCGGGGTTTCCATCCTGGCTCTGCTCTGAACCATGTAATCGGGAGCAAGGCCCTTCACCTCCTCCAGAGGCCCCCAAAACTGACCAGCGGTGGGAGTGGAGGGAGATTGAAGTAAATTTCTGAGATCCACAGCTTTACTCCTGTGAGTCTGCAACACTGAGGAAGGATGGTACGCTGGGGCAGAGCTTTCCAAGAATTTCAAGATCTGGATTCTGGCCCTGGTTCTCCAATTTGGAAAAGGTCATTTAAAATCTCAGAAAATAGTACAGAGTTGGAATAATTGTTTTCTGAGATTCCCTCCAACTTTCAGATTCTGTACTTTAAAATTACAACATTATTAATACAAAACGAGTCATTTCAGTCCTTCGGGGCGAGTGAACTGTGTGTGTATATCATGTTCCCAGCCTATAAGTTCAGAGTTGGTGAAGGGGCAGAATCAAGCCTGGCTGCAGCAGGGCCTCTGGGAGGGTCCACATGGAACGCCCTGGGCTCCCAGGAAACAGCCCCTAGAATCGACGGGGGGCAGAGGGACTGGGTGGAGGAGCAGGTTCAGAGGTGACCCCTACACTCAGGCAGAGGGATAAGAAGGACCCCAACATATAAAAGAGAATGTTCGTGTTGGAATAGCTGCACTTACTGGAAGGGATAAGGACTCAAAGCTGGTTACATTTTTACAGGCTTCCCTGTCTATGTGTCCTGGTGTCTCTTTAGAGGATAGATTGCGGCTAAAGGTTTTCAGGGATTTTCCCTGTTTGTTGTTTAACTGTAATCTAGTTTGTTCTCTGATACACGTCTCGTTCTCTTTTTCACTTCCGTTCTGAGTGGAGACTACTGTTCTGTCGCGGCTTTTATGAAAATTCTTTGTGTTTACATATACAAGAGCATCTCTCTCCCCAGCCCCCTGCCTGGTAGGCGGTCAGTTTCCATAAAGCTAAGAGGTGTCAGGGACGCAGAGGGACTCCCTCCAGGTAGACCCAAGGCGGAAGCGTCTCAGAAACCTTTTTTTAAGGAACATCAGTTCTGTGAAGTAGAGCGAGAACAGGCTCCATGAGTCCCCCGTTTTGCTTATGGGAATCCTGAACGGGAAGGAGGTTGCATTCATACGTTCAGGTTAAATGACTTAAGGTTGCTGCTTGGAACTGAAGCACACTTCTTACAACAGTGTCAGAGGTGGTGGCTAGCTTCTGGGAATAGCCTGTAAGAAGCTTGTTGACTCGGTGGACTTGAAGTGTGAAACCCTTTCGTCGTTTTAAACATTCGGGAAAATTATGTTCCTGAAACCTGAAACCGGGACTTTGAATGCACCTTTCTTTGCGGTAGAATCTTTTGCTTTTATCTAGCTTCTGGTAGCATCTTGGCCAGATGTAGGGGCTTCACTTTGGATTGGACGTGAGGAGAGGAGGCGCTGTGATGAGGTTGGAGGAAGGATTGGGAGGCTGGGCAGGGAGAGGGAGGATGCTGGGGAAGGAGGGAGCAGTGCCAGCAGGGGATCCGTTAACACCTGCTCCTCTTTCACCTTTCTTCCCCTCCAACCTTCTGTTTATGGCCTTGACTTCCCGCTGACGTGAGACCCAGGGACATTGCTCTGCTCAAGGCCAGGTTGCTCTCGGTGGGCACGGGATGAGGCCGGCATCTCCTTTCCCTGCTGCGAGGCACTGTGTCCATCCACCTGGGCGGTTCTCTTACCCAGGCTCCCAGCAGATCGCAATCTCTTACAGCCTCGCCCTGTAGCAACAGTGGCCAACAGGAAGGAAGCACACGCTTGTTGAAACCGTGAGAACTTACTTTTACATTTTCATCTGTTACGTTCCCGCTTTGCTTGGGCTTGTGATGAAAGTCACCCAGTTAGGCCGTGTCACTGGAGAGGCACCTGAACTTTCTGGGCTGTGGTCCCCTTGCTTCAGCACAGCTCCTTAGGACGTCAGTCTTACTGACAACAAACCAAAACCAGCATCACCTTTGTCTCCTGTTTGTCCTGGGCTGAGAAGTTCTTGAAAGTCTTCCATGGGGCCACCCCGGGGCCGAGGGGTTAAGTGCGCGCGCTCCACTTTGGCAGCCCAGGGTTTTACCGGTTCGGATCCCGGGCGCAGACATGGCACTGCTCATCAGGCCATGCTGAGGTGGCGTCCCACATGCCACAATTAGAAGGACCTGCGACTAGAGTATATAACTATGTACTGGGGGGATTTGGGGAGAAGGAGAAAAGAAGAAGAAGGTCTTCCAGCCCGCGTCTGCATTTTCTGCTAAGTCCAGCGAGGCTTTCCTCTGTGTGGTCTCAGACACGTTGAGGGAGTGGGTGAAGTCAGCGTTTCCTGAACAGTGGTTCCCACGAGCCGGTTTAAAACAATCAGAAGACCAACATGTTTGTCAACATTTTATTTTTACAAGTAAGGATAGTATAAAGAGAGAGGACTTGACAGCCAGCCGTCTACTGTCACACTGTCTCAAAAAGAAAAGATTTTTACAATAAATTAGGGCAGACATAACATTAGAATAAGGAGTAGCTCTTTGCATACAGTAAATGGGTGGAAGAACTCACTGTTTAGGACTCTCCCAGTTTCAGCGTGGACGAGTGGAAGCTCTATCCTGCGAGCGCCTCTGGTCTGCACCACTCGAGGCCTCCCCTACCTTCGGTCGCTGCTTCCCGCGGGAAACAGGCCTCAGCAAAGTTAGCGAAAGAGCGAACACAGACAAGCTCGTAAGGAAAAGTCTAGTTAGGAAGAGATTTAAGAAATATCCCAGTGGTGCCCTGCGCGTGGTTTTCCTCTGGGCTTCTGCCCTCTTGCTGGCTCACCTCTCGGGCACCTGCTGCCCACCCGCTGTGAACCCAGAGCACTGTGCTTCCTCTTGCGCTCTGGGAGGCACAATTATAATTTTCCAAAAAAAGCTTTACTAGGAGATTGAAAAAAGCAAAACTGAAAACTTCCAAGTGCAAGAATGAACTTGTTTTTAGAGCACCCGTTTCTTACCCCAGATAGTCAACAGTAGGTCGTTGTGCCTGACCCTGCTTCCCAGGGTCCTGAGTCCTGATTTCTTTCCTCTACTTGGTTGCCTTTGGTCTGCTTAAGACATTCATCACTTGATAGCTCGGGTTGCATCCACCCCCAGGCAAAGCCTAATTATGAGTGCACCGTGTGGCCTTGTCTCACCAGTGGCCTTAGCTGGTGCCAGCCTGCTGGGAGTTCTCTGCTCCAAGTCAGTTCCCCTTGGGTGGCTGCAGGGACTGTCCCCTGCTTCCTGTTTTGGAGGCCTGGTTAGAGGCCCGTTCAGTTGCTGTTTCTGGTTTGTGGGGTAAAATTGGTTCTCAGCTCCTTTGTGGGGCACTGGGAGATTGACAAGCATGAGGCCCAGTGAATGTGCAGGTCTCCACCAAGAGGTACCGACTGTTTCTGCTTTCCAGCTACTTGCCCCAAGTGGTCCCTCCAAACGCCGCCCCACCCTGCCTGGGGCAGGGTGAGAGTTGAGCATGTGGTACAGAGGTGGGAGCAGGCACAAGTGCAGGAAGCCACAGCCCTGTGGGTATCAGGGAGAACACAGGACCTCATGATGTTGGGAAAGGTAGATCTTGCAGACAGCCTGGCCATCCCATTGTTTGGGTATAGATAAGTGGGGAAACTGGCTATATTTAGGAATGATACCCTTATTTTCAGGGAGCAAAATTAAATTTGCAAATTTTCTTAGTGACATTAAAGGAAAAAAAAGAGCAAAGCAAAACTGTAAACTATTTCAGAATCCACTGGTGATTCTAACACGTTAGCTTCTTTGGTTGTTACTAAATTGGCTTTTCTCTCTGGCTGGAGATGTTAACTAAAGAAACTGTACCAGATTATTGGAGAAGGAGAAAGGGTATGAGACAGAATGGATTTTTGACGTCTTGTCTGATTTTCTAAAAATTTTAAAAGTGAGTACTTAATATCTTATGTGAGTTTTATTTTGTAGTTTTTCTTTTTCCCCAAAACATTAAAACTAAAAGACAATAACCCAGTCCACATTGTGGTAATTTTATTAGGGGAGACAGAAGGGAGGAGAGAAAATTTAGATGTTAACAGCATCTCCTACTGAAAGTCATAGCAGAGCAGAGCTGTGCAATTTAAATGCCACAGAAGTGGCACACGGTGACAATAAACACTTCGTTCCAAGCAGACCTTTACTGCTACGGTAGGTAATCAACAATGGGGAGAGCAATTGCCTTCGGTGTATGATTCATACAGGAAGGAAGTTATATTCCTTGTGTGGCAAGTCTCTTTTCATGGTTGTGACCAATTATATCAGTGTTTTCCAACACTTTTAGTCTCTTGTAAGAACTTTTTTTTCTTTTGATCAAGTTTAGCCCTGAGCTAAGATCTGCCGCCAATCCTCCTCTTTTTGCTGAGAGGCACAGCTAACATCCATGCCCATCTTTCTCTATATGTGGGACGCCCGCCACAGCATGGCTTGATAAGTGGTGTGTAGGTCTGCGCCTGGGATCCAGACTGGTGAACCCCGGGCCGCTGGAGTGGAGCATGCAAACTTAACTGCTGCACCACCGGGCTGGCCCCTAAGAACTCTTGAGAAACAGAAACTTGGGGAAAGCCACCCTAGTGAATGTCAGGCCATCTGTCCACTGACTCCAAGCCATTTAAACCAAGTATTTGCCTAAGCCAGAGAATTTGTCCTCCTTGAAAAATCTTGCTTACCCCTATTTCTTATTTAAAAAGCATCCAAGGAGAATAAATACACCCAGTCTGTTACACATGAAGTACCTCTTAACGTCACACTCAAGTTTTCTAATATGGTTGTTGTGACAAATATCAGCTTAGAGCCAAAGCAGCAGGACCAGGAGTGCGAGTCCTGCTGTCCGGGGGGCATGGGTTCTACCTCCAGCTAGGTATTTTACGATTTATAGTTTGGTCACCCGCAGGTGAACAAATATTAGATCATAGAACAAACATTAGAACAGAATCGTGATAGACGTGTGTTGCTCTGTGCAGTGTGGCACTCACAATCACCTTGTCAGCTCTAAAATGAATAGATGTGGCCGTGTCGTTACCTAAATCTGCTAGTTGCGGGCGCTCCTCCTTGGAGAGGGTCTGTGACTTGGCCAGAATGAATCAAGAGCTTGAGCAGGAGTCGAACCCAGGTCTTCCACCTTCCAGATAAGCCAGGTGTGCTTGCCCACTGTCCCATGCTCTCCCTCTGCGGGGTGTAACATTTTGAAGCACAAATGCTGTTTAAGAGGATCAGTTTGAACATCTTGCTCTGCGACGGCAGCGTTATTATGAGGAAGAGTCACGGTGGTGTCACGTAACTTCTGGTCCCCTCTTGTTAACAAATTTCAATGGCTTCTTGTTAACAGTCTTGGAAGATGATCATCAGAAAGCTGACTGTAACACCTCTGTCGGTACCGAAGAGGGAGCCTGCAGCCGAGGCCGAGGCCTGGCGGCTGGTTTCTTGGCCCGCAGCTACGAATCGGGCTTTCTCCAGGCCGGTCTGAGGCTCTTCTCTGGGCGTGCTGGTCAGAGGGACTGCCCAGTGTAGACACGCCTTTCTCCAGGGTGAGCCAGAGTTGGGCTGACAGCACAGCCTGGGGACCGTCCCTTTTCTTGGTTCCCTGAGAAATTCTGCCTCCTGCATCCGATTTGCTTTCCGCTGACGTTCTAGCACATTCTCAGTCCTTCGGTTCCGTAAGCATTTGTTAACTGCCTGTGATGTGCCTCTTACTATGATAGAGGCATGGAGAGTGACGAAAGAGAGGCAGGCAGAAATCTGGGGGAGAAGAGAGGCTTAGAGCATCTGTTTCCATGGGAAACATGGATGCTGAGGCGGGAGTCAGGAGGAACTGCCCGTCCTCCTCATCTTTCCCCACCCAGCTCACTCTTTCTTAAAAACAGTTTTAACAAATTTAAGTTGTGAAACATTTCAGTCATAAAGAAAGTACGTAAAATAGTATAAGACACTCATGCATTCACTTGCTAAATGTCTTAGCTCTTAACCATTTGACGTTTGTTTCACTTCTCTTTCTCTCTGTCTCTTAGAGAAATAACTCCCTCTGGACAGCACCAAAAGCCCCTCTCTGCTGCACCAGTTCCCTTCCTGGGGAGGTGCTTCCTTCACGGGAAGTGCTGAATTAGAGTTTTCAAAAATGTAAAATTGTGGTTCTCTATAAATATAAATGTATGTCGGATATTTAATTAACTCATTATTTAATGAGAAAACCAGTAGGATAGTAAAATGGACTCACAGGAGAATTTGAAGAGTTGATATTGTACACACCTGTGCACCATCAGGAATGCTGAAATGAATTTGCTGATAGATGCAAACTGAGTAATGTTCTCTAAGGCAATTCTGTGAGTACAAATGTCCGAGTCATCTTTTCTACGGGGTGGAAATCAATTGTCTCTCTACCAAACAATATTCCTTTGTGTTGCAGTGGACGAGAATTACTTGCCTCACTATCAGTATTGCACAATCTAGTGTTCGTCCCGAGGCCTTGGACAATGCCTCGTCGCTAGGACAGTCAAAGGTGCGCGTCCTTTTACAGTCAGACCGTTCCCGAGCGTGTGCTACAGGAAGCCTTGCCCTCCACTGAAAGGAGACCTAGCACTCTCCTTTGCCCATTTTCAAGCCTCTGGCAACTTTTCGGCACAGAAGCTTGGTCATTCTCAGCAGCCTTGTGCTGTGTGTTCCTCAAGAGCTCACACCCGACCCGATTAAAGGGCCTGTTTTCTTTTCTCGGCTCTGCCACCATCTGAAGCTGTGTTTGCTCTGAGTGGGTCCCAGGATCCCTTGTAACCGGGGCTCCTAATCCTGGTTGTTTCACATTAGGAAGCGTGTACAAATTGGATGTTAGTCTGTCGATCGCCTAGCTTTTGGGTGTGATAAGAGGTACAAGCCAGAACCAAATCAGAAATACACCAATGTGATGCCTGCAGCGTCCACAAACCAACTTCATTCTTAGGCTAGGAAATCGTCGTCATTACTAACGGGAGCTTCAGTAGTCCAGACTGCTCCAAACAGTTTTGTTTTTTGGAGGTTAAAAAAATCCTTATAATATTTTAGAGGGCTGGCAAATTGCTATAAAATTCCACATGCCGAATACATCACTTTGGTCTTGTAATTTAAGGCAAGTCGTCCCCAAATGCACAACCTGTGTTACCACAAGCCAGTGCCCTGCCAGTCGCTTCATGTGCCTGACCTTAGTCAGTCTTTAGAACAGCTTTGTGAGGCAGATAGCATCAGGGGATCAGTTTTGCATGTGGGAGAACTGAGACCCTGCGGTGGTTACCAACTTTCCAGTGTCACGTGACAACTAAGGGACAGAGCCAAGTTCTGAACCTAAGACTGCTGCTTCCAGTCTCTTCAGTTGTAAGCACGCTCCTCTGTCTCCCACCAGCAAATTTTCTATTTGAAAAGTTTACGTTATTGTTAATACCATGATTACGGTCTTCTCCTCAGTAGACATTTGTTGACTACTTAAGAGATTTCTTCCCAAAGTCTTCACAAAATTAAGTTCAAAGAGTGCAGTTTCTGCCTTTTATGGTCTTACGGTCTACCTGTGAGTTCGCCAGTTCCATCAGTAATTCTTGGCGGCCTGTCACGAGCGCGGTGGAGCTCTAGGACTGAACAGGTAAAAAGACCAAGGGATTTTTTTTAAGGACTTCGTAAGGTGGGTGATTTCATTGAACTGTACAGTTGAGAACATTTGTTACCACTATAATAGACGGGAAAATGCACTGAAAATAAAAATGTTGCACAACTGTAAACTATGCATTGGACTCCCTGCTTTATTTTTATATGAAATCAGTATCATATTGAAGATTACTTAAATAAATTCCCAGTTTCTTAAAACCTTCAAGATCTTTTATAAGTATTAATACATCTCATTGCATTGACTTCCAAGAGGGTGTTATCATTCGTTAATGAAGAAGAATTTTTTATACTGACTCTTATGGCAGCAATCCTTGGAACCTTTTTTCTTATATATTGCTTTTCTAGTAGTAGAATTTGATCTGTATTTAAATTCTCTTGTATTAATCTTTTCAGTTTGTGAAAAAAATCTAGGATGTTTTACGTAAATGAAGTATGCCAACCACATAATTTTACCTTAGTATTCTTTAGGCCTCTAGTCCGTAGTAAAATTGTGTTTCTGGCTTATTGATGAGCCTGGAGTGTATGGTCCTTGGGTGACAGAAGATAGTCACTCTGAATGCCAAGTTATTGAATGAGAATAGTAAACAAACAAAATGCCATTTAGATAATCGGATCTAAACGGCAGATGTGTTGGATACAGTGTTGCTGCAGAACCATAGCAATGTTATGGTATAGATTACAAATGACTGAGGTTGAAATCCCGGCTGCCTTTGAAGGTTCTAAGCAACATTTATGAGTTATACTTGACGCAACATTTCTAATGATTCTTGAGTCACGCACAGACAGTCGAGGTACGTTATCTCTACCAAAATGGTTCCTAGATTTTGAGGAATTGGTCTTGGGAAACAGGTCTTGGTTGAGCCAGTGAAAATTCAGACATTCAGATCTAGAGAGTAGGCTTTTAGTTTTTCAAAATTAACTTTTGGTCAGTTTCCCAGATATAGTGGCCCAGTGTTTATGCACTGTCAGAGTAAGAAACGGTTTGTAGACCCCTAGAGGGCAGGGAGCCTGGCTTTGAAACCTAATGGATCTCTTTGTGTGTGTGAATATTTGTTATAGCAGTTGCAGAGCACTGTCTTGGTGTAAGTTGGTTGGCTTGACCTAGTGAAGTTAGAGAACAGTGTTGCAGCTTGCACGTGAGTTATGATGAGGATAGTTGGCTTGACTTTTCCTGCCGACCAACCTAGTGCTGCCAATATTTTATGTGCTAAATGTACACTTGGCAGTTGGTAAATCTGAAATAAAACTGGGAAGGAAACGCCAGCCTCGACTCTTAAAGAGTCCTAGACTCTTCTTTCCCTTATAAAATCAGTAGTGGAGAAGATTCATTGAGTCACTAAATATGACACACGAGTGGATTACCCAAGGACTGACGGTGCTGTGTTTACTAGAATGTTGACCTGCATTCTGCGTTGTTTGTTTTCAGAGTCTGAAATTAAGAGTGGTCAGCATTATGAAATCTTTGCAGTCAGTTATGCCTTCAACTCAACATGTAATTTCCGCGAGTCTTTTGTTAGTGTTTACTAGTCCATTTAGCATATATTCAAATAAGTGGCACACTTGTATCATAGGTATTAATTCTGATTAATTTATGTCACACCAAGGTATCTGTGACAAAAATTCATACTTATGAACATGGTATGTTTACAAAGTTAACTTTTTAAGGTTTTTTTGAAGAAAGTAGTTAGATGCAGAGATATCATAATTAAGGCCAATTAGAGGAGCATTTAAAAGTAGCTAACGTGTAAATTTCATCAGTGTTCATTAATAACACGTTAGGGAATGGCTTGCCCTGATTTACGGGAAGTTTAAAAGTTCAGACAGAATCCTTCTGTTCTTGATTCTTTGTTTAAGGCAACACAAGGCAGAAAAAAGGCAGACAGACAATTCCCAGCAAGAATTTGTAGGGGACTGAGCTGAAGTCACCTTCATGGGGACAGGTTATGACTGTCATTACCGATGGCTCATTTGATGCCCATTTATGAAATCTTTGAGTAGGTAGAACCTTGCTATTATAAGGATGACTCTTCTATTTCAGTCAAATCTCTTGCACACTTGGAACTAAAGGTAAGATGTTGCTGCATCTCCCTGGTTTGCCTCCAACATTGGCACTTGTTTTCATGGTTAGGCAAACACTGGTAAGTAATGGCGAAGGGCCTGCCACACAAGTTCCAGACCTCCCGGAGCTCAGGATGCTGCCTGTAGTCAGGTTTTATTCAAGAAGCCGATTTCATCTTGTTAAATATATAGTGAACATTCTTCCTCATGGATAATCTCTTGATTATCCAGGCTTGTAGCTTCTTCTCATTACCTGTTTCCATTCATTTTTAATCTGGGGTGGCCCCAGAAGGGCCAGATGCCATCTTCAGGTGAGGTGTTCACACAAAAGCTGCTGCCACTGTGTTGTGACACTGCTCGGGAATTTTCAAGCAAAAGTGGACCATGGTATTTATATGTTGCCGTGCCTTAATTTTCCCAGACCACCACTCTGATACGTTTGTGCTTTCCTCTGAAAGTGTCCTCAGACATACTGGAATAAGTTTGCAGGGGCAGGTATATGAAGCGACCATGAATTTTCTGTTTTCATATTCCGCTTTTTTGGTTTGTTCTTGGTTTATTTGTCAGGGGAGAAAGAGCATGTTACCTAAATAGAGTTCCGTGCCAGGGGATAAGCCACACTTAATTTGAGAAGGTTTTCTGAGAGCATTAAAGGAGAAATGGGCTCTGATTGGAGAATCCAGGCCTAATCTGCTTTCACTTATCTGCTCCATATGCGGGAAGCTCAGTTTAAGACTTGGACTGGGTGACAAGCTTCTGCTGACTTTATATTTAGTCTGTGAGAATTACCTCCTCAAGGCTTGTAATTGTCCCCTTCAGCCATAGAAGAAAGTATTGCCCAAGTTTTGAGCCATAATATGTACCTAATATGTGATCACCAGGAAAATTCTTTCCTGAGTCCAGCATATTGCATAGTTGTTTATGGCTTAAGCTTAGCATTCTCTCATTTAAGCCAAAAAAAATCATGGCACAATTTCTCTTTCCATTTGGATTCTCTTTAAGATCTGTGTAATTTTTTACTGTGTGCTTATATTAGTAGCCCTTATCTATTACTCCTTAAAATAATCCTTTAAAAACTGTTAAATAAATCTCAATTTATTTAAAATTCAGTGTTCAATGCACACTTGATTCTTTGGGGAATATAAGAAAGGCTGTTGCTCCATAAGTCTTGCATCATATGTGAAATGACTAAGAAGCAACTGAAAACTCAAGTCCAAGGGTCACGAGAAATCTTTGCTAGAAACGTCTGACACTGAAGGAGCAGTTCCATGTCCTTTAGGATCATTGAAATATCCTTCCAGGTGTCTTTTCCTTGTCTGTCTTATTTATCCTGTATCTCTGGTACCTAGTAGAGTGCTCGGCATGTGATAGGCACTTGACGCGTATTTGTGGACTCAGTGCAGGAACATTGCACTTTCCCTCCTGGTATTTCAGTTATTGGTTTCCGTGTCTGCCTTTCCTTAAGTGTGAGTTAAGCTCCTAGATGATGAAGATCACATTTTGTGCATCTTGACATCCTCCAGGTCTTCTGTATCTGTGCTTGACCTGCAGAGCATGCCTAATGATGCTTTAGGGTAGAACTCAGTGACATCAACCCTTGCCTTGAGGGGCTCACAGTCTGGTCCAGGAGGCAGCCTGTAAGCACATAGTCGGTTGTGCTGATTGCTGTACTGCAGGCTTATCTGAGGTCTTGGAGAACACAAATGAGGGGAGTGTGGAGGAGGTTGGTTAAGGCTTTGGACAGTAGGTGACATTTGAGTTGGTTTTCTTTAAATTGAGGTATAATTGACCTAGAACATTATATTAGTTTCAGGTGTACAACGTACTTATTCAAGATTTGTATATATTGCACAATGATCACCAAATTGGGTTTTGAAGGATAACAAGTGAAAGCACTTATTATGTGCCAGGCATTTTAAATTATGGGACTAAATGAATCTCCCCATAAGAAAGAAAGAGAGTACAAGGAAGGCCTATGATGGAACCGAGGGACCCCCAGCGTTTAAAGGTGGACCGAGGAGGGCATCAAGAGAAGAGAAGTGGTCAGGAGGCGGACAACGGATGGGGAAGGTTCAGAGAGAGGGGGTGAGCTGGCTGAGAGCGATGTACGGAGGGCTTGTCAGAAGTCAGTACAGTTGAGGGTTTCAGAGGAATCAGTGGACTCGGAGATTCGAAAGCCCCTGGTAACTTCTGCCAGAGCAGTTTCAGGAAAGTAGTCTGTGGATAGTGTCTTGAGTGATTTCTGGCGAACAGCGGGAGGCGGGAGGTGCATCTTGCAGACTATTCTGTAAAGAAAGGTGTTGGTGAAGGGGCAGGAGGAGCAGGCAGTGGCTGGAAGCAGTGCGCCCTGCCCCGGGCTGAGGCACCGTGCCTGGTCCCGCAGTGTGTTTGCCTCAGAGACAGGATGAGGTCAGTAAGCCTTTGTGGCTCAGGTATTATTTAGCATCGTTTCTGCGGGAATGTGGAATACAAATTCCCAACCACTCTCTTCCAGAAAGAACTTCTGGAGCATGACCCTTGGTAAATGTGCTTGTTTTGTTGCTAATTGGAATTGCTTTTCCGTATGAGATTCTGTAACTTGGATGGGTTTGAATTCGCAGTGTTGCGGCATAAGTCGGGGGCTCTTTCCTCGTTGCACTGAGTTTGCAGAGGTGCGGGCCCAGTCCAGGGAGCGACAGTGTTCCCTGCGGGAAGGGGATCTCAGGCCGGGGCAGCTCTTCTTCCATGTGTCTCCAGTGGCCAGATTTCAGAAGCTTTCAAAACCTCAAGACTAAGAACCAAGACCAAAAAGGCAGTTATTTTCTGAGCCACTGGAAACACTTCATGGCTTATAACACTGGCCATTATAAGTAAAAATGATTCATTTTTTAAGAGAGATCTTTGTTCAGTGCCATCTCACTTTGTAAACTTACAGTGGAAACACATTTTTTCAATACTCTGATCTCTTTTTAGGCTTTCCTCTCCTTGAGTTCCAAACCACCCCCGACTGGTGGGCTGCTTTGACTAATTACTGAAATAAACCTCGGATTAACTTGAAGGTCCTCTCACTACCATGGCGCGTATTCCTTTGTACTCATTGTCCGTGGGTCTGTTCCTCAGGAGGCTCCCTGCCCCCTCCCCAGAATCCTATCAAATAGTTACTGTTGTTTTACTGGCAAATCTTGGAACCAGCTCCCTTCAGCCTTTTCTACCAGCTTCATGGAGAGAGGGACATGGTACCAACTGATGCTCAGGATGACCCCTTTACAGAGGAGTCTCATGTGCCACACTCAACAGAGCAGGAGGGGCAAGGAACACGTCTGCTTAGAGAAAATTCACCTACGTGAAGATGACTTGGCTAAGCGCTAAGGTCTCCCTCTCTCTCTTGCCTTTTGTTTCTTTTTGGTAATGGGAGAACCTGACAGAGCCAAATCTTTTGAAATCCTATTTTGAAAATCAGTTTAGGGTGAAATTTGATTCTTTCAAAGAGTATTTTCAAAGAACATATTTTTAAACGTTGGGTTGTCACGATAGTGCAGAACCTTCGTTGATGCTAGTTATGATGGTAATAATAATGAAAAGTTCAGGCTTGAAAGATTTCGTGGACAGTCTTCTCGCAGCAAGCTGGGCAGTCAGCTAGCTTTCATTGCTTTCATTCCTGTGAAATGAGCAAAATGCCTTTTTCAGTCTCAGATTTCTCCCCAGGGTGTCTTTTTAGCACAGGCGCCCAGGGCTGTAGGTTGACTGTTGCCGTACGCTCGACTCCTGCTGACACACAGGTGCCCCAGACTCCTTTCTGTCCACCGCTGCCACTCATTGGTCCCCTGCTCTTGCTCCTAACATTTCACTAAATGGCACCCACTTTTCCAAACCAGAAACTTGCTCTAGATTCCTTTGGAATAATCATGAATTGTATATGTAGTAAGAATATCACTCCTTTATTTTTCCAAATGTATTACATTATTTCACTAGTTTGATGTTTATTATAATCTTTATGTTAATTCTTGACACTTTTTTTAGTCAAAACTATTATCATTTGTGAATTCTATTGCTTTTAAGTGCAGATTCTTGCTTCATGCATAGCTCAGACTTACCTTCTTTCATTCATTTATTGCTTCATTCATTCATTCATACCTTCATTCATTTATTCAGTAAACATTGGTTGGGTCTGCATCCTGTGCCCGATGTTGGAGACGGAGCGGCTGTGATGTGGGCCGGGCAGAGAGTCCTCAGGTGGAATCTTCACTCGCCCATCTCCTCGCTGTTTGTTTTCCTGTTTACTGTTACCCAGTCCCTCTTCTGCATGCTTCTCTCTTCTATTTTTTAAATTGAGATATAACTCAAATACCATAAAATTCACCCTTTTAGCACATAAAGTTCAGTGGTTTTTAGTAGATTTGCAAAGTGTGCAACTATCCCCAATATTTAATTCCAGAACGTTTCATCACCTCAGATTAGCCGTCACACCCGTATCCTCCTCCCCTCAGCCCCTGGCAATGACTGTTCTGCTTTCTGTCTCTGAATTTACCTATTCTAGATATTTCATATAAGTGGAATCATACACTATGTGGCATTTTGTGACTGGCCTCTTGCACTTAGCATAATGTTTTCAAGCTTTGTCCATGTCATAAGAAGTGTCAATACCCTGTTCCTTTTTCTGGCTGAATACTATTACATTATATGGGCACATAACACATTTTGTTTATCTGTTCCTCAGTTGATGGACATTTGGGTTGTTTCCACTTTTGGGCTATTATGAATAAAGCTACTGTGAACATTCATATACAGGTTTTGGGGTGGATGTTATGTTTTTACTTCTCTTCATTATATACCTAGGAGTGGAATTGCTAGTTCAAATGGTAACTAAGCTTTTTGAGGAACCGCTGAAACGTTTTCTAAAGTGGCTGCACCATTTTCGGGTACCACCACCACCGTCTGAGGGCTCCAGCCTATCCACATCCTCCCCAGCGCTTGGTACTGTCTGTCTGATTCTAGCCGTCCTAGTGGGTATGAAGTGGTAGCTCATTGTGGTTTTTATTTTATTCTATTTTCTTTTCTTTTCTTTCTTTATTTATTAAAGATTGGCACCTGAGCTAACAACTGTTGCCAATCTTCCTTTTTTTTCCCCTGCTTTTTCTCCCCAGATCTCCCCAGTATATGGTTGTATATATTGTTTTTAGTTTTAGCTCCTTCTAGTTGTGGCCTGTGAGAGAGTTGTCTGTTCAGATCTCTTGTTCGTTTTTTAGTGTGTCTTTCTATTGTTGAGTTGTAATAGTTCTTTACATGTTCTCCATATAAATCCCTTATGAGATATATGATTTGCAAATATTTCCTGCCATTTCATGGGTGTTTTTTTCATTTTCTTGATAGTGTCCTTTGAAGCAAAAAAGGTTCTAATTTTGATGAGATCCAATTTATCTGTTTTTTCTTTTGTTGCATGTATTTTTGGTGTCCTATAAAAGAAACCATTGCCCAATCTGAAATCATGAAGATTTACACCTATGTTTTCTTGTAAGAGTTTTATAGTTTTTGCTCTCACATATAGGCCTTTGATCCATTTTGAGTTAATTTTTATATGTCATGTGAGGTAGCAGTCCAATTTCATTCTTTTGCATGTGGATATCCAGTGGTCTTAGCATCATCTGTTGAAAAGACCATTCAGTCTTTCACCGTTGAATTTTCTTGGCACCTTTGTTAAAAATCGGTTGAGTATATGTATGAGTTTATTTCTCAGTTCTTTTCCATTGACCTGTATGTTTATCCTTATTCCAGTACCACAGAGTCTTGATTACTTTAGCTTTGTATTAAGTTTTAAAATCAGGAAGTATGAGACCTCCAACATTTGTTCTTCTTTTTCAAGACTGTTTTGGCTATTTTGGTTCCCTTGTATTTCCATATGAATTTTAGGTTCATTAATTTCTGCAAAAAAGACAGGTGGGTCTTCCTCCTATTTTTAACTGTCCCTGATATTCTTTTCTTTCTTATTAAAATGTTGTTCTTCCTGTTTCTCTTGTATTTTTGGCTTTCAACTCGTCTCAACTTTTCAACTTTTTTCAAGCTAGTCTCAACTTTTCCTTATTTATTGGCTGTTGAACTGATCAATGAACGATGAATGGCAGAGTTTTCAGATTTTGGGCATTTATTGTCATTTATCACACCCAGGGGTGAGTAGATTTCCCTGCCTTCGTCTCTCCCTGCCTCCCTCCCTTCTCTCCGCTCATTCTTTCCTTCCTCCTTTCCTTCCTCTTTCCCTCCCTCCCTCCCTTCTTTCCTTTCCTCCTTCCTGTGGGTTTGGCACTTATTAGAATTATGGATGTTAGTAGAGTCTGACTTAAGCATAAATGAGAATCACTCCTTACTTTTATCTGCTTATTACCTAAAGCTTAAATATTTACATGTGAAAAGTCTAAATGTTTCTTGAAAGGGTTATTGTTGTAATAAACTTACTCGTCCCTTGTGATTTGCTGTCTTAAGCAAGATATAGAAAATCTGATTTTTGTAAGAAAAAAACTCATTGAAAAGTTAATTTTCCTGTAACACGCTTATTAGTTGATGCTCTTTCTAAAAGTCCTCACAGTCTGTAAGTATTTCCAGGGCAAGTGGTTTGGCCCTCTGTGGTTTACAGACTCGACATCTTAGTGTTAAGTATTAGATGAAGAAATGGAGTTTATCGTAGATTTAAATTGCCCTGTATGGTCTTATGTTGGTCCAATTTGAAACTGTCTCTGAAGTCTTAACTTGGGCGATCACGTTGAAATGCTCTTTGCTCTGTCAATCTTTTAATGACCTCTGTCCTCAACGCCAAATTCCGACTTGTCCACTTTTGTCGAGTCAGATACCCTACCGCCCAGTGCCTCAAAGCCCAGTTGTTGGCCGTGACGTCTGGTGATGGAGGGGATGAGTCCGGTCTGTCCGTCACTCTGGGTGAATTGGAGTGAAGGACGTGTGGAGGTTTGCAGCAGCAAGGGCTCAGCCTTGACCTGCTGGGCTCTAAGGTCCACGGTGCCCCGCTGTTTTTGTTTTTGATTGTGAAGCGATCCCAGAGGTCATCCTTACGGGCACTTCTTTGCTGAGTTCTTGCTGGGCCTTGTTCTGAGACGGGCACTAGAGCTTTGACTCAGACGCCCTTCCTGCAGAGGAGTGGTGGGGATTTGTGGGTGAGGCGTGTGCAGCCAGCCTCTGCCTGCGCCCCAGCGTGGAGAGCCGGGCTGGGCTTGGCTCGGGCCTGGCCTCACTTGGCCTCCGTGGTTTTATGCCTTACCAGGTAAATTCTCGCCTGCCTCATGACCTGGGTGCCTCGGGGATGGCTCTGTGGGGGTGGGGACCATTTCTTGGAATGTGGGTAACCTAAGTGTATTCCCGTTGGGGACTTGTATCTCCACTCATCAGACTAGGAAAAAGTCGTGTGTTCCTAGCGAAGGAAGCGAAGCCACGTGCTGCAGTGGTGAACGCGTGGCTGTGGATCTGACGGACCTCTGCGTGTGGATCTGGGCCCTGCCACTTGCTGGTTCTGTGCTCTTCTTGAAGCCTTCATTTCTCATCTCTAAGACGGGGGTCAAACAGTCACTGCCCGATAGGCCCATTGCGAAGGTTAAATGGGATTGTGCGTGTAAGGAGCTTTGCATAGTGCCTGGCAGGTCATAGACTGTTGGAATAAAAAAAGACTTCAGTGGCAGTTTAATCCAGCACTTTCTCTGATGCAGGAATCTGCCAAGAGGCCTTTCGATGTGCTTTTGTTATGTTGCCACATTGCCTCATCAGTTTGATTTTTTGGGGGGCCATCTAACCATGACTTCTGACTTTTTGTTATGATACCATTTAAAAAGTTCTCCACGGCTGGGCGTTTAGTGGCGGCTGGTGGGGGGACGTGATCCTGGGAGCAGATATGTGGCCATGCTGGTGCCCAAAGGGACAGATTTGCCGCGAGCTGGGGGTGACCCCACGGAGTCCACACATCTCAGCCGAGACGCAGCGGGAAGGAGACGTGCCTTAGGGTCGGGAGGCTGGCCTTGGGTTTTGGTTCTGCCTCACGGATCCTCTCTGCAGTGAGAAAGCCTGTGTTGCACCGTGTTTTGAAGATTAACTGAGAAGATGTATTTGAAGGGAGCAGGCACATCATGGCTGCCTGGCCAGCATTTATACCCCACAGTGTTGATTGATTGTGTGGAGAGGTCTGTTTCATTTTTCTCTTGCTGCCTAACAAACCATACACAGCACAGTGGCTTCAAACAACAACCTGTTATTATCTCTCCCAAGCTCGTGGGTTGACTGGGTTCATCTGGGTGGTTCTTCTGTTTCAGAAG
Organism: Equus quagga; assembly: GCF_021613505.1. Lineage (NCBI taxonomy): Eukaryota > Metazoa > Chordata > Mammalia > Perissodactyla > Equidae > Equus > Equus quagga. Next base: position 1,794,615 of record NC_060277.1, read on the forward strand.
TCGGTTGGATCTGCACACATCTGGGGGCTGGACTGGGCTGGGATGTCCCAGCAGGCCCCTCCCCATTGCTGGGTGTTGGTGCGGGCTCTCTGCCCGGCCTCAGTTCTCCTCCTGTTCTCTCCACGTGGCCGGGGTGTGCTTCTCACGTGGTGTTTGCATTCTGAGAGGGGGTGTCCTATGAGTGAGCCTTCCAAGAAGGAGGTGGAAGCTGTCAGTTCTCTTGTGTTTCAGTCTCGGAACTCTGGGACCATTCCTTTGGCTGCATGCTATTGGTTAGAGCAGTCACAGTGCCAACCCAGACTCCAGGAGAGGGGGGCACCTCGATGGGGGAGTGGCCACGTGCACACAGAGGGCGAGGAATTGATGGTGGACGTCTTCAGAAACATCTCCCACAGTCTGGATGGTCTCTCACACTTCTCCTCCTGTGGATGTGCATGTGAGGGGAGGCTGATCAGCAGGTCAGGAGCTCGCTGCCTGCCGTACTTCCATGTGGTGGCTAAGTCCTGGAGAGAAAATGAGGCCTGGGCCTTGAGTCGTCATTAGGTTTTGAGAAAGAAGCAGTTAAAACTGAAAATGGAAGGTACCTGAGTAGGTTCAGCAAGAATACACTTTACATGGAAAAATTTTTTCTCTCTATGAATTTTCAGTTTCTATGGACAGGGGTGGTAGGAAATTCACTGTCCAGATACTGTCCCGAGACTGGCTGTCCACCAGAAGGCTGCCTGGAAGCCGACCTGTGTATGCATATATTTGGGCCTGTTGGGATTAGATGGTTGAACAGAGACTGGACAGCTAATGATTTACTCTGGCTGGTGCTTGAAGCGGAGAAAGCAGTGGACAGTTTTGTGAAAATCCTGTTTATACATCAAAGACTTCATCTTAACTGCCTAGTTACGCAAAAAAGTGGAGATTGTTGCCTTTTTAAAAGCTACGCAAGCTAACATGCATCCAAGACTCACTAGCCCATCTCAGCCTTGGGAATAGACAGAATTTATCGTTTTTCCCTCTAGCTGTGCCGAGGGCAGGGCAAGGAAGGAGCACGTCCACACAGGGGCCAGGTGGCAGCAAAGGCGTTAACCAAGAGACCTCAGGAGGCTGGAGGAGGGGGAGGGCCTCGGGGGGTCAAATACAGAGGAGGTCCGTGGGCTGGTCTAACCTGCAGGCAACCTGTGTGTCCTAAGAGGACTCTGCAGCCAGCATTAGAGTTTCCAGAGGGAGAAAGAGAACAGGAGGTCCTTTCTCTGTGTAATCCCCTTGATGCTTCCCCCGCTTAATTCTATTTGGCTTTAATTCTATTTGCCTTTAGAAACCTGACCACAAGTCTGCTTTTCTTCTCGCACTCCTGCTCTGAGCCCTCCTTTCGGACCCTCAGAGGCCATCTGTCTGATTTCTGGTGCCGTCCATGGACGGCTGAACCAGTGAGGAGCACGCGCCCACCTCGCTCCTCATCTTTGCCCACGGGACACCTGAGAGTCACATGCAGCCCTCGGTGGACGGTTCTTGGAGGGGGTCCTGTCCAGCGTGCTGTTTAAATTTAGAAACACCAGTGGTTCTGCTCGGGGAACAAAACGCTTGCAGCTCTGGCGTTCAGCGTCAGGAGCCCCTTTGCTGGGTTTGCTCATCCCCACGCCCACGCCTTCCCCATTCACCACGCTGGCTCTTTCTTCCAGCTTTCCTCTGGCTGGGCCGTCAGTAGAGATTCTCCTTTCTTACTTTTGTCACTTGTTCCGAATGGACATAAGCCTTCCTCTGCTAAAATCAGAAACAGAAAGTATTTGCATGACTTTCCTTAAGGTCATGGATTTTAAATTGAAAGAGGCTGAAGAGTTAGTTTTTAAATTGCTTTGTTTCGTTTTTCTAACATTTTGTTGGTGAATGCAGACACTCTCGTAATCTTTGATTTGGAGTAGAATCGCTGCCTGGGCCCGTCTCCCCAGAGGCATGCGCTGCGTCTGCCTTTGCTCCCAACGGACGGCGTTGGTGGCTCACCCTTCTCACCTTCCTTCTCCGTCCCTTCTCCTCTGTGCTGTCTGAGTAGGTGCTAAGAAACTGCTCTGCGGTCAGTGCTGTTTTCCGCTTAGGGCTCCCAACCAGCTACAGGAGGGAGCCGAGCTTGTTAGCCCAGCATGCGAGGCCTGCCAGTATGGGTTGACATCCTCCTGCCTGTGCCTGGACCCCGCCTCGGGGCTGCTTGCTGGTTCCCTCGTGAGTCAAGCTCAGGATCTCTCCCTTCTTGCGCCCAAGTGTCATTCTACACTCGTTTTTCCGTTTTCCCCTTTCTAGTTCAGACTGCTGTGGTTATAGTTGCTGGACTCAGTCATTTGGGAAATGGGACCAGTTCTTCTAGGCTCCTTCCTCCTGGAGTGCTCTTCCCTCACTTCTTGGGACTCCTTGGCTTCCTCCAGGACGCCCTTCGAACCTTCTTTCTGCAAAGTGGCTCACCGGGCATGGAGCCTCCTCTTCTGTCTGCCCACAGGCCGCCGCCTGCTTCTCCTGCGTTTTAACAGCTCACCCACCAGCTGAGACTGTCCGTTTTCCTAGTTAGATTAAGGTCTGTCTTTTTCATTTTTGTGTCTCTGGTGCTCACGTGAAATAGGTGCTCGATAAGTATTTCTTGAATAAATTTAACAAATAATGTCCTTAACTAAATTCCTTGAACATAAGTTAATGATTTGATCATTTTCATAAGCAACACCTCATGGAAGAGCTTTATCCAGAAAATCTTTTGCCTTTTGTTTTAGTCGTTACTTGTGGCTAAAAAGGAAAGCAAATCGATGTATAAAATGACATGTGCCTTGAAATTTAGTAGGATTTACTAGTCTTAACTGCCTTTGAGTCCTCTCCGTTTTTGGAAGAAAAAAGTCGAGGCTGATGACAATTATGTACATTACTGACTGCTGGCTATTCTTTGATGTTTATGCCTGAGAGTGCATGTTCATGCCATCTTATGGCAACTGGGACACCCCAGTCGGGGGCGTTTTTTAAAATACTATATCGCCCTGCCACAAGATGACAGAGGAGCAGTGACTAGTCCTGTATGCCTTCCATCCTGCCATCCCTGGTACCTGTCAGAGTAGGATTCCAAAGTTAGGCAATGGTGGTAGCCCCCTCTCCTGGCTTATTGCATTCGTTTAGCACTTTTAGATAAATAAAACATTAAGTAGAGACTTTAAAAACCCCTTCCCTGCCTCAGTAACTTTAAAACATCTGTGAAAATGTTATTTTGGCTTATTTTCATTTCTCTTTTAAAGTTGTATGGAGTTTCCCCATGATAATAGGAGATAGAACCTGTTCTTTGAAAATTGGGGATCGTTTGTGTATGGATAGTTTTTCACACCCCCAAACTTTTACTTCATGTATGGTTTTAGTAAAAAGGCTATTTTAGGAAATTTTCTTCTTTAAAGGTCTTCTCAGGACTATGTTATTCTTAGGTTACAGCATGGATTTTGTTACTGATTCCTGCCTGTTATCAGCAGTGGGAATATGGCACATTCATGAACCAACTTCTTTTTGATCCTTGTCCCTATAGTTCAGGCTAGCGCCTGGTGTAAAATTCTTATTCAGTAGATACTTATGGAATAAACGAGTACATAAGGCTGTATAGAGAACAATTTACTTTCAAAAGCCTATACTTAATACAGGTTTGGCTCATAGAAACACAGGCAAAAACAGGATTCCTACTATGAATGTAAGATGTGCAAAAACTCAAAACACATTTTTATTTTCTCAGCGGGACTAACAGTTTTCATCAAAGCAGAATGTACTTAAACCTAATAGTTGATTATTTGTAAATTGTTCAAGTATAAACAAGGCCTTACCTTATGAATTTGTCAAGTGCTTCCTGCTAGTCTCTCCTTATTTTAGTGACTTTTGTGAAGCTCAGGTAAGGTTGGGGGTAAAAATGTTTTGCTTCTAAAATCTAAGGACCTGGACTGACTGCCCAAACTACAAAAATTATTTGATAGGCCAACTGAAAATAGTTGGGAGGATGGGTAAAGCCCATGGTCTCTTTAAATGGGAAACACAAAGATATTATTATTATTGTTATCTTAGAATCTGGAAGAATGTCTCAAAGAGCTGTAAATGTTGCATAAATTCAGAGACTATTTTCATTTTGGTTCAGTTTTCATCATCTGTAAAGTTATAAGACTTTTTTTAAACATCATGGGAACATCATAAAGGATAAAAATCAAACAATAGCAATGACTAAAAATTGGAAGGCTGTGTTATATAATGATTTTTTGTACTGCTTTAAAATATGCAAGAATAAACCTTGCAGGAGCAAAGAAGCTTACTTTTAAAATGCGTAAAGATTATTTAATTTTAAATTTTAGTATGTGTGATATAATGACACCAATCTGCAGTATATTTAAATGAAAGTAAAAATTAAAATAATGTTTGCTCCTAAATTACTAAAGAGCCTAATATACTAAAATATTTAAGCAAAAGTCTTACGTTGGGTGCCTGTATGAAAACAGGCTTCAGTTGTTTACACAAAGACTATTACTGTAGTCCTGATACCTTTAGATAACACTCACATTGCCACTTTAAATGGTTTCATTTTTATGTTTTCTATATCTAAAATAGATTCAGATATTTCAAGAGATAGAAGTCTCTAAGATCTGTAAACTGAGTCTCTGATTAATATATCTAATGAGCTTTTAATTTTTCTAAAAGGTAAACACAGTAGCAAAAGAGAGTCTCGTTAATAGTTAATATATGAACATGTCACAAATCTCTGGTGCTGACTGGACAGATAATTCGTGTATAAATTCTTGCTTCCCAATACTGAAACAGCTCCTTTGACCTTACTTCTCCTCTCACCCAGCCCTGACTCTCTTCCTGTAAGTCGTGTTGAAATTGAAATGCTGTTGAGTTGTGTTTGGCTGGGTTCCTAAGAAATACTACAATCCTGCCCTGGAACTTGCTTTCTTGAGAGATCCCAGAGGCAGGTATGTGGTCAGGAAATAGGGCAAATCACCTCTTGATTATTGCATGGGGCTCTGGCCCCAGGCCCCAGTGTAAAACTCTGCTAAGCCGGGCTGGAGCCCTCGAAGATCTCCTTTTCGGGGCTAGGTGGCTTGAATGGTCTAGAACCAAAGCAGGTCAAAGAGCCTTCCTACCACTTTCCGCCACAGGACTGAGACCTGAGTTTCCTCAGGTCTTAACTCTGACTGGAGAGAGAGAGGAAGCAGCAGAAAGGAGCGTTCTTCAAGGCCAGAGTGGATCTGAAGAGAAAGCTCCTGTACAGTTGAGAAAGAGTCTCTGGAGGAGTCTTGGGGTCACTCTTCCTGACGGGGTGGAAGGGGAGGAGGAGACCTCACCCATGTCCCGGACCACCAGCCCCCTCAAGGCTGACGTGTCTCTGACAAAACTCTTGAGAAAGTGGTCTCGGTTCTCCGGCTGCCGTTCTTCACCTAACTCTACTAAAGTTGTCTTTTCCCCTGTCACTTAGTGGAAACTGTCTTCTGATGAATCAGCGGGGACTTCATGCATCAGCTGACATGGCCTTTGGTCTTCATTCTCTTTAACAGAAAAGAACATGGGGATGATGACTCCCTTTTTCCTTTCTCATCATTTCGGGTACCTGGGATGAAAAGATGGTGCCTTAATTCAGGCTGCTCTAACAGAATACCATGGATGGGGTGGCTTAAGCAGTACACATCTATTACCATAGTTCTGGAGGCTGGAAGTCCAAGATCAAGGTGCTGGAAGATTCAGGGTCTGGTGAGAGTCTCCTTCCCGGTTCATAGATGGTTCTCTTCTCGCTGTGCCCTCACTAGGTGGAAGGGGTGAGGGGGCTCTTTTTTTTTTTTTTTTTTATTGGCCCTGAGCTGACATCTGTTGCCCATCTTCTTCTCCCTCTTTTTTTTTCTCCCCAAAGCTTGAGTACATAGTTGTACATCCTGGTTGTAAGTCCTTCTAGTTCTTCTGTGTGGGATGCCGCCACAGCATGGCTTGATGAGCGGTGCTAGGTCCACGCCCAGGATCTGAACCAGCGAACCCTGGGCCACTGAAGCGGAGCGCGTGAACTTATCTGCTACGCCACCAGGCCAGTACCTGAGGGAGCTCTTTGAGGTCTCTCTTATAAAGGCATTAATCCCATTTATGAAGGTTTCACCCTCACGACCTATCACCTCCCAAAGGCCCCACTTCCAAATAGCATTACACTGGGTGTTAGGTTTCAACATATGAATTGGGGGTGAGACACAAACATTCACTCTCCGGCAGATGGGTCCACCAGGGTCAGTACCCTTAAGGAGCTCATAGTCTAGTTAAAAAAACAGACATTCCAAAAGATCATTTCAGTGTGCTCTGACATGGCCATGCCATCCATGCTCAGCTCCATGAAAATGACTTTCAAATATATATTTCCAGCCCATTCCTCCCTCCTTAGCTCCATATATGTGTATCCAACATTCTACTGAATGAACATCTCTTTCAACCTCAAATTTAATGTCCTTGTCTCTCCTCTGAAACCTGTGTTCACTTATCAGTGGTAGTATTTTCTCTCCAGTCATCCAGACTGGAAACCTCAGTCTCCTCTTTGATCTTTGCTTTCTATTCATCCATTTGTCCAATGGATGCCTAGTGCCAGCTTTTATGGCTACTATAAGCCACAGTTCCAGCTTTGGGGTAAGGGTAGGTGGGAGGGCTTAGCCAGGGGACAGTCCTTAAAAAATCACTTTTCAGCTATTTAATTATAAGTTGAGTGCTCAAAGGAAAGTGTAAAGGGCTCTGAGGATGGACCTGCCCTCGTCTGGGGACCTAGGTGACAGGGTGAGGGGGCATTTCTCATGTGGCGACTTTGAGGCAGGGAAGAGCAGAGCTGGGCGTGACGATCTAGGAGGAAGCTGGAGCAGAGTGCAGCTAGAAGAGGCTGGAGGAGGAGGCAGGAGCAAAGTGGAGCAGGGCGTGAGAGACTGAAGCCATTAAAGCTTTTCATTGTAGGAGAATGCCATTCAGCCTAGCATTTTTAAAAAGGTCAACACGAATATCATGTGGCAAGTGGAGTGGAGAAGGATGTGCTGGGAAGCCAGGTGGTATAGAGGGAGATAAGTAACTTGGCTCAATAGGAAGTAGAATTGACAAGACTTCATGATTGAGTGAGTTTAGGAGGAAAGAATTTCAAGGATAACCCTGAGGTTTCCAGCATGTGCAACTGAGCGAATCGAATAATGGTTTCCCCAACGTCCACACAGTTCCAGGTCTTACAAGTGGACCTCAGAGTACATCTCCGCCCTGTCTCCTCCTCTCCACCTGCACTGCCGTCACTGATCCCTCGTTCCCGGGCTGTTGAAGATCTTCCTTGAGGTTTCTCCATTTGTAGATTTGCTCCCCTCTGGTCCGGCGCCTGGATGTTCTTCCTGAAGCATTCCCTGGACGTGTTACTCTGCTGATAAAATAACTGTGGTGGATCCCATTTTCTGCAGATTCAGTGCGGGTGGTGGAGTGCTGAGATCCACCCTCCAACTGAACTTTCTGATATTCTTTGTCTTCCACCAACTTGATCTCCTCGCTGCCTCTGACAAGGGCCTCCCGCCTTCCTGCATCTCTGCCTCTGCTCCCTCGGTGTCAGCTGCCTGAAGCGCCCTCCCACCTCTGCTGGACCACTTTCTCCTTTTACTTCAAAGCCCACTCGGACACTCCTGATGGACGCTGAAGGACCGTCCACCTGCAAATGTGTTTTCTTTGCCTCTCTTGTGGCCTCTCAGACTTTCAGACAGGCCTCAGCATCCTCTCTGATTATAAGCTGCCTGAGGTCTGATTCATCTTCGTGTTTTGTTCAGACCTAGCACAAATGCCCCAACAAATCATGACAGGATGTTTGCGGGAGGGTGAATGCACATTCAGTGGATACCTTTTCACTTGACCCAAGGATAGTGTTCAGGTTATTACTATACATCGTCATTTAATACTGCGCCTTGCTTTTTAGAGGATTTTAACAAGATTATCGAAATGCTTTTTAATCCTTTTAGATTCAGGGGAAAAAAATCGATGTGTGGTCATGTTCCCTTATCACCACAGAATTTCCCTTTCTGTAATCTATAACCTGTTGAGGCCAAGAAAGATCTATGTCCTGTCCTTACTGTCGTGATGCTGTTCCCACGGTGCTTTCACCGACACACTGGTGACCCACCCCCCCAGAGGGAGCACTGCTGCCGTCTGACTAGGTTCATCTAGTTTCATGGAGAGAGAAGGTGGGGAATTCACTAATCACAGGAGAAAAGCAATAAAGGCCTCTTTCTGTTTTAATGGGTTGATGACTCAGATTTATTTAAATACAAGCTTCCCACATAAGAAAAATTACTTAAAATGTAGACATTCTTTTGTGTAACATTTGAGGGTCCTCCAGTGTCTTAGAAAAATGTCACTCAGTAAACAAGCAGACAAATAAACAAATAAGGACTCCCTGTTGGGATAAGGACCATGCAGAAAAAAATAAGACCTTCTGGGACAGAGGCATGCTAGAGCCAGGTGGAGTGGCGGGAAATGTGAGGAGGTGGTGCTGGAATGGGGCGAAATGATGGCAAGGGGCCACGCAGAGAGCAGAGATGGGGAGGAGCGTGCTGCAGGCAGAGGGAGCAGAGCTTGCCTTCTAAAACCCTACACTGGGACTCGAACGCCTGAATCCCAGCTTGACCTCTGCCTCCCTCACCTCCAGCCACTGTCCCAGCCACGCTGAAGATCTCCCCTCTCACAGCTCTCTGCCTTTGCACTATTTCTCCTGTCTAGAGCACCCTTCCCCTCCATCCTTGGGTGAAATCGTGCTTCTGAACTTCTGAACGCAGTTGAAGCGCTGCACACCCCCGGCTCCTACCTCCCCCACACCCCCCGCCCCCCGTCCCTCCTCCTCCAGAGGAGGAGCCGGTCTCTCCCATCACATTGCTTCCTCTGCACCGTCCCTATTTCTAATACGGCCTTATTGATTTGAAATGTAGCAGATTTGTTTAAAATTCTCCTCCCCCACTAGACTGTGAGCCTCTGAGAGCAGAGACTCTGGCTTGATCGGCTCACTAGCACCAGCACTAGAACCATGCCAGGGAGGTGAGCGGTGGTTGATGATTGTGGGAACACCTGACTGCGTGGGGGAGGGAGGGAGAGCGAGGGGTGGACGGAGGGAGGCAGGGAGTGAACCTACAGATCTTTCTTTGAAGGTTTGAAGCTCGCTGAGAAGACGACGAGCTAAAAGTACATAAAGATTTAAAATTATACCATAAATTTAGCAAGAACCCGAGTGATTGCCATGGGGTCCATCGAGGCATAGTCAGAGCAAGGCTCACCTGGGTTTCTAGGGTGGTAACTTCTGAAAGTGGCAGTGGCTTAGCTGCTTTCTTTTAAGTCAGCGTGTTTTTGATATTTTATGCGTTTGGTGGGTCGACTTACAAGAAGGCAAGCCTAGATCTACTTTCTGTATAACCACATCCCTTCTTCAGCAGCCTGGGCTGGGAAGTACTGCTCCGTGCCAGAAAACAAGAAACAGAGCAACACGCTGTCTTCTTCCCGAGCTGCGCCGACAGCCTTTCTAGGCCGAGGTTGTCGTTTTAAACTTCGTGGAACGTGGCTGTGTGGTTGTCGAGTGGGGCTGGGAGGGGAAGGCGTCCTTGATCCAGCACCTGCAGGCCGTGCCTGCAGCCGATTTCCACCTTCAGAGGCATCTTGGCATTTTCACGTTCATTGGATGGAAGGAAGAAATAGCAAGTCTTTTTCTGCCAGTCTGTTTCTTTGTGAAAATCATTACTATATTTGGCCAAAGTCCTCATAACCGTATTTAACATTTCTGTCAGTGGTTGCTTCCGTGGTTCTTTGTTGCTGGTAAACCCCACCTCTCACGGATTCCCGTGAGCTATCGTAATGCAATCTGGAGTTCAGTTCCTTTTACTAATCCCAGCTTTAAACTGCAGAAAGCCGTGACCGTAATCCCCAAATAAATGCTTCACATGTGTGGGAGGATTGCAGGCGGCAGGCCTCTCTGTGGCCGAGACGGGAATGATGGTGGCGGCATCACAGGCCAGAAGAGCGGCCGGAGCCCAGGGGAAGCAGATGTGCCAAGCAGATTTCTGCGGGAGCAGAGGAGTGCTGCCCTGGAGGGGCCAGCAGCCAGGAAGGGAACATGGAAGACACGCTGCCACTGGGGTGAGAAGTCGTGAGAAAATCAGACCTAACAAGGGTCCCCCCAGAGAGGAGCAAACTCTGTTTAGTCATTCTGACAAGCAAAGTTGGAAAGTTACATCAGAAAATCCAGAGCTTTAACATCCCTGAGATGCTCAGTGAGGAGAGGAGTGGAAAATTTTGCATTTAGTAGTTGGCCCTCAGAGGTCGGAGACGATTGCGTAAACACAGTGCAGGACTAGGATTGTAGAACTACTTTCTTTAGAAAGAGGAAGAAAATGGAATGAGAATAACAGAAAACGTCAAGTTTAAGACCTTTTCTTCCCATCAATTGAAACTAAAGATAAATAAAAAAAAAAAGCCTCAATCAGAAAACAAAGTCTCCATTCAGAAATACCTTTTAAGGGCAACACATTCTAAATCTATCTGAAGATGCTGTGTGACCTTGGGACAAGGTCATTTGGCAAATTATTTTCAACAACAAAAACAGTGAAGTGCTTCGTGAGCTCCAGCAGTCCGCCCCTCATCAAGGGGAGCTTTGCTCCTCGGCAGTGGTTTGCAGCGCCTCACGGGCACGAGAAGAGGGCTCCTTGTCTCTCAGAGGTCTGCTGGACGTCTCTGGACCATTCTGTATTAGCTGATGGAAGCGGAAGGACGGCGAGCAGGCCGTGACTCTCCCCAGGCTCAGCGGGTGACCACGCCTGTCTCTGCTGTCTGCTTTGATAAGTGTGTTGGGACAGGGGCATGTGTATCATGACTGGTTGTTTGCATGTTTGTAAGTTGGAAGAGGATGAATTTGAAAGGAGCAGCACAGGTGGTTTACGGATGCAGCTGCTCACGGCGAACAGCACTGGGCAGCCCCTTAAATACCGGGTGGGGAGTGCGGCAAAGCACAGCACCATGGGCCTCCTTCATCCCTGGGCTCGGGCTCCCAGCATTATTCACCCCATCGCTCAGTCAACATCCTCGTAGGCTTATATGGTGCGGGATGAATTAGACCCGTTCTCTGCCTGAAAGCTCACGTCCTGTTGGACAAGACTGATAAATAAATGACAGATTCTGAGTTCACGGTAATTACAAACCAGACTTGGTTCTCTGGGTGGCAGAAGATCCAATAGGAGGTCATGTTTGAGCTCAGCCTTTTGGAAGATGAGTGAGCATGTAGGTGATGAAGAGGGTCATCCAGCTGTGGGTGTGACAATGTCCTGAGACACTAAAGGCTAGGTCACAGTAGACAGCAGCAGCAGCTGCCAACCAGTATCGTGGAGTCATTAGATTTTCACTGGTGACCTTAACAGGTACCCTAGTGGGATCCCAATAATTGTCAGCTTTGCTATTTTACAACTTTTCAACCATATTACATAATTTTCTTTATTGTTCCACTTTTATTTCTTAACAAAGATCAATAACTGGCCTATAGCTGAAATATCTGAAAGATATGAACATCTTCCACTGGCTGAATTTTTCTTCCTTAATTATAAAAAAATATATATATGTATAGCAGGTGTCCAAGAGCTTAATTGGTGTTGCTTATTGAGAGCTGTTTTTTTTTAATTAAAAAAAAAACTTTTTTGTTATTATTTTTTTTTCCAAGGAAGATTAGCCCTGAGCTAACTGCTGCCAATCCTCCTCTTTTTGCTGAGGAAGACTGGCCTTGAGCTAACATCCGTGCCCGTCCTCCTCTACATTATATGTGGGACGCCTGCCACAGCATGGCTTGCCAAGCGGTGCCGTGTCCAAACCCGGGGTCTGAGCCGGTGACCCCGGGCCACCGAGAAGCAGAGCGTGCACGCTTAACCGCTGCGCCACCAGGCCAGCCCCTGAAAGCTGTTTTAAAGTATTCTACACCCTTTTTGTGGTAGTAGTTCTCTCATTTTTGACCAGTTTCTACAAAATACCTACTTCAACTTTTAACTTCCTTAAATTTGCCTTTGATTTTTGTCTTAATCTCAAAGATATTTTTTATTGTGCTATGTCGTGTTAAATTCTGTAATTTAATTTCAGTTTCATTTTCATTATTTCTTTAGAAAAGACTTATTGATATTATGTAGTGTGTTACGTATTTTCTCAGATTTCGTTTGCCCTGTGCCATTGTTTGCACGTGTTTTGTAAAGAACCCCTCCCCACTTTCTTTTCAAAGAAAAGTTTCTGCTTCATTTCTTTTCTAAATAAATGCATTATTTGTGTAAATGCGCTAAATGGACGTATTTGGGATTCATTATGGATAGTTACAAGATCCACTTGTGAGAATATATATATTTTGCCCTCATATAATATTATTTACCTATATTAATATTACATAAACATTAAATTTATATAGGTAAATATTGACATTTTTCCAGGCGCCTCCTTCATCTGAGTACATTTCAGGAAGCTTGTCAGCTAAGATGTTCGTGCCTGGTGCAGACAGGTGGGGTCAAGACACCTGGGTGAGGATGGGAAATGGGTGACTTTACTCCGTCTGCATCACCTGTATGCAGTCACAGCTCCACAGATGACCCGGGATACTGCTTGATTGATGATTTCTCATTTGGGGACAGAAAATGGAAATGTGCTTCTTTCAGAGACGTAGCATTTTGAAACCTTTTTGATTATATTAATAGATGTTTTTGCCCCCAAAGAGCCACCATATATCTGGTGGGCCTGGGTTTTTTTCTATAACAGTATTTGCCATGCTGGCTGAAGTTGGCCTCGTCGTGTGCTTAAAACATCCCTTTTGTCCTGTTCGTGGATTTACAGCGAGGCTGCGCTCCCCAGTGCTCCCTGCCCCAGCAGTATGGCGTCCCCTGGGTGCTCGTGGAAAGGCAGGCTCTTCACCCCTCCCACAGCCGAATCAGAGCCTGACTTTTAACAGATCTGCCAGTGATGCGTGTCCACAGGACGTCTGAGGACGCTGGTCTGCACTCGCTGTTTTTACTTCATTATCTCCCAGTCACTCCCCAGTTGTTGTTTTTAACCTACTGATGATCTGTTAATAGCTAAACACGCTCCACTTCTCAGCCTTTGATCCACTGTCAGCATGTCCCGTCTTGACGTTAATCACTTCTGTGAGTTACACTTTGAATGTCGTTCTACCTCCTTTCACCCCGGAAAACCCTTTTATGGGTCCTCTGCTGCCTCTCTGTTCCTTAGCCAGAGGATCCAGAGAGCGAGCATGGTGATAGATCGGGAAACCCTGAGCCATATGAAGGGACTAGGGCCGTGTAATCTGGAGAAGAAGTGTCCGGGATGCCAAGGTTGTCCTTAAATGTCTGAAGGCTTTTAGAGGAAGGGGAATTCGGATTTTTTCAGTGTAGCTTTAGGAAAGTGGAAGTAGAAACAATGAATGAGTAGAAGTTAAAGAGAGATTTTGCACTCATATAAAGAAGAATTTTAAAAAGAATTTGAATGTTCCGGCAGTGGAGTGCAGTTCTTCTACTTGCATGTCTGTAGCGAGCGGACCATCCTTGGAGCACAGAGGGTGCTCAAGCCAAGGCCTCTGGGAGAACTGGGGGATTTCTGCAAATCCTTTTCTTCGATTTTTGTTGTTCTTGCAAAAAAGAAAGATGATTATGCATACTTATTTATTTTTTGTTTTTTTCTCTTAAGAACAGTGATCATACATAGATTTTTCTCTCCCTTTCGTGGGAATTGAGCCCTGTGTGGTTTTCTCCATAGGGGTGGGCCCAGCTTCCTGCTAAGACAGGATTAGGATGCAACCATTTGCAGTTTTATACACGGTCCTCTCTCTGGTGGGCAGTGCTTCGCTGGCCGTTTTGTCCCAGGGAGACCCTTGGGCCAGATCTCCAGGGGGCAGTGCTAGAAACTCCTAGCTCTCTACTGAAGTTGTCGTTAGTGCTGTAACTAACCTCATGATCAGATGTATTGTCTAGATTATCTTCTCCTGTGTGTATCGTTTTCACAGACCTAGAAACGAACATGTTTGCATTTTTCTGCCCATTCAAAACTTTATATTTTTGCATTTGATTCCTTTCTGCCCAGTTTTTTCATAACGTAGACCTAGGGAAACCTTATTAAGTTAATGTTAGGCCATAAACCTGCTGTATTTACCATGGGAAATATTTGTTCTATTGGGGAAGTCAAGTTTAGATACAAAATTGTTTTAAGTATCTGATGATCCTCCAAAATGGGCCTGGAAGCTCCTTGTCTCTTTCCATCATTACTGCTGCCCCCCGTTCAGACGTCCTCAACTCACACCTGGCCTCCCAGCGCAACCCTCTGCTCCCCCTTCCCTGCTTCCAGGCTGCGCCCCCTCTACAACTTAAATCCCGTGAGCAGACTCCCCAGAATCAATCTGGGTTTGAGCCAGAAGGAACCTTAGAGATCAACCTGATGTTAAGTTATTAACTTGGATTGGAACTAAGAAATCACTGGATTACACTGACTAACCTTGAAATTATCTGGGTTAATTTACCTGCTTCAATACAGGACAGAGAATGTATGCCCTTACTGAAAATAGTACTGCAGAATAGCACACAGATTCCCCTTTTTCTCATGTGTGTGCCCTTTTGCTCTGTGCGTAACTGGGAAGCGAGGAGCAAGCAGTCGACGGAAACCTGAGGCAAACCTGCGGGAAAATGAAGACGGAGACAGCAGCAAGAGCCACGCTCATGAATGAAGGGACTCGTGTTCAAAGTCCACCTTGTGTATAGGGTTTTGTGATTGTCATGGTTGGGATTGTGGGCGCCCTGGGAGTCCTGGCATTCCTGTGCTCCCAGCTCAGAGGACAGGAGAAAGAGGGTCAGTGAGGGTGATCAGCATCCTCCCACGGCCACCAGGGGCACAGAGCTGCTGGCCTTCCCTTGAGCTCTGCGTGTGCCGTCACACAGCCTCTTTTCTAGGCCACATCAGTGTTACCTCGTTATTGAAAAGTGCCGTCGTGTGTTGAGGGTGGGAAGTTGAATTGCAGAGAAACTAGTCTTCCCCCAAATGTGTGTATTGGTGCAATACTTGATTATAATTACGTTTATCCCGTTTTAAATAATCTGATATAGGAAAAGGGAAAAGTAGTCATTTATTCAACTAATTTAAAGGAACTTTTCTGAGCAGGATACATAACAGATGCACAAGCTCCAATTAAATTGCTCAAAAAATAAAAATATTTAATAACTGCCAAGTGTATGCCAACTGCTGTGCTGTCAGCGTTCTGAGCAGAAGAACTGGGTTCCGTCCAAACATGGCCTACACTGGTCTTCATTAGGAGAGCCACCTATATCCATTAGTGCGCAAATGAATGTTTGTTGCCAAAATTTCTCAGGAGCACAATAATGGGTCAAAATGCTGAAATAAGCAGCCTGTGCTTTGCTTCTGGACAAGTTGCATGGTTGACGGATGAGCGAGCATCTGTAAATGAGCTTCCAGATTGCTGGTTCTCAACCTTATTGATTCTGAAAATCCTGACGCCCACGCCACACCCCGGACCAGTGAGTGAGGCTCTGTGGAGGGAGTTCTCAGGCTCAGTGAG